>NW_018480077.1:43322-149132 GCF_002113885.1 Mizuhopecten yessoensis | reverse complement strand
AGAAGAAGTTGTTTAAAGTTTTAAACATATTTGACCCCTGTGACCTTGAATATGGGTGAAGGTCATTCATTTGAACAAACTTTGTAGCCCTTCATCCCAGCATGCTACTGGCCAAATATCATCACCCAGGGCATTTTGGTTTTTGAGAAGAAGTTGTTCAAAAGTTTTTTAATACAATTGACCTCTGTGACCTTGAATATAATTGAAGGTCATTCATTTGAACAAACTTGTTAGCCCTTCACCCAAGCATGCTACTGGCCTAATATCATCTCCCTGGGCATTTTGGTTATTGAGAAGAAGATGTTTAAAGTTTTTGACATATTTGACCCCTGTGACCTTGAAAATAGGTGAAGGTAATTAATTTTAACAAACTTTGTAGCCCTTCATCCAAGTTTGCTTCTGGCCAAATATCGACACCCTAGGCCTTTCGGTTATTAAGAAGTCGGTTAAAGTAAAATATTGATGCCGGACGACGGACGGACGGACGACGGACGCCGCGCCCCGGCATAAGCTCACTTGGCACTTCGTGCCAGGTGAGCTAAAAAGGTTCAACAAACAACAGATATCTAGTTTTTTGACATATTTTTCAGATGCGTGTTTGCTAATAAACTTCATCATAATTTGTTAAATATTACAAAACCCCGTGACACCAGATCAAAACGAGACTTGAACGTGATTGAAACCTCAGAAGAGTGCATCCTTTAGTACCTTACAACCATCAATGTGGCGGTTACCACCTGTGGTGGAGGAATATTTGCCTCAGGCTAGAGGTCCCAATTCTAAGAGAGATCAATCTGTGTTCCAGTCGTAAAATTTCATATTTTTTTTAAAAATCCAAGTAATTAATGAGTCAGAACAGTTGAGTCAGTCTTCAAGCCAGAGGCAAGGCACTTAAAAAATATTACCTCCCTTTTTCGACAATTTTAAGACATTCACATTCAATAAAAGTTTTAATGATTCTGATGATTCATGTAGCAAGGCTGTCATATCATTTACAGTTTTACATTACTGAAGCTATTTCAAGTTTGTTTTAGTTTGCTCACCTGTTAAACATTGTGTAAAATGTCGCTACTTCATAAACTCTCATCCTTGGCATCTGTAACATCTCCCCAACTCTATGCATTGCAGAAATTGGTAGCCAGCCTGAAAAAGGGAGAAGAATACTTGAGTTGCCTCCCTTTAGCTACATCCAATCTAAATTGTCTGACTACAGGTATTACAAAATATTCCAAGATTGACTTTTTAACATTTGAAGTAGCAGATTTTAATATTGAATAATTTGCATGCTAATTTTTTTATGATTGGAAACAGTACTTAAGAATGGACATTTTTTTTTTTTTACATCATTTCAATTTTCAAGATACTTAATTGAGAAAACATCTTGTGATGTTTCAGATCGTTGCCATGCATGATTGCTCATAGATCAGTTCCCGATGAACCATCCTTATTATAAAGTTATTCTAATGATATTGAAATGATTTGTACCTCATTTAAAGCCTCTTCAGTGATTTATTTTGTGAAAAAAAAGTTTTTACAACATTAACAGACCTTATCATGAAGCATGTTTTGTTTTCGGAAAATCATTCTTTTGAGATTCCGAAATGCTTAGACAGCGTATATACTGCATGCATACCATGTTGCCGTTGGG
The DNA here is from genome assembly GCF_002113885.1 of Mizuhopecten yessoensis. Lineage (NCBI taxonomy): Eukaryota > Metazoa > Mollusca > Bivalvia > Pectinida > Pectinidae > Mizuhopecten > Mizuhopecten yessoensis. The sequence goes on along the minus strand of NW_018480077.1, from coordinate 147,484 downwards.
CTATGTCCAGGATTGGAATAACTGCAGCTGCTTGGTGACCCTCAGGGTAGTTATTTATGATCAACTCTGCTCTCTGTAACAATCAGAATTTGTATTTATTAGTGATTAACTATATTGGAATATGGTCCTGGCAATTCAAAGTGTGTTTAATAAACATTTTCGGATCTGATAAAGGAAGACACTACCTAAATTCATTTAAATATAAGTTATATATCTTACTGTTTATTCAGATGCCTAAATAATCTAGAGTTTTACAAACAATTTTTGTTTGAATACAGGAATTCTGGGCTCAATTATGTTACTCAACATATAAATTATAGCTACATACATGAACTTCCAATGTTATATAACATTATGGAGAGGCAAACAGACAAATTTACATACCACATGTAAGTATAAAACAAATTAACATCTGATGACCATTTGGTTACTTACATATATATGTATATATATGAATCAGTTCTGTTTTTCTAGTTTAGAAATTTATCGGCCTGGCATGTGTTATTTAGACTAGCAACGTTAAAATCTACATTTTAAGATTTCTAGGTAACATTTGTAAAAAGTGTTTGATTATTAACACAAATACCCAGCAATAGTGATTACCATCATCAAGGATATCAAAGCACAGCACCAATGCTAGCCCGGGAGATTTACACAATTCAAATCCCATAAAGAAACACTAACCCTAGATTTACATAATTCCCAGTGCAACCAAGGAGATCAAGCACTTTACCCTTTCACCCCTAGGTAACTTTAGTGGACTCTTCCATGCAATTATTGGGATGAGTCCATTATGATCTACAGTACTGTGGTGAAAGGGTTAATATAATACAACATACTGCAATTATACTGTGAAATAAAAGCGATAGATAATCTACAGCCTGATAGTTTGCCTTCCCCTAAAAGAAAACATTACATGCAATGTGTGTTACCTTTTTATTCTCTGCAGTGAATTCAAATGGTGTATCAGGGTTATTTTCTGGCGAGTCTCGATGCTGAAAACAAAACATTAAACTTAATGAGAACAAAAATACCATTATTTCATTAATATTTCAGCTCAGTCTCAAGGTTCATATGATCAACTAAGGTTAGTGTTTGCAAAACTTCAATAATATGCAACTCAGCATTTACAAATATATTACATTATATGATCCTGGTATGCATATCTGAAACAGACATATTTTCTACAAGTGGATATCATGTCATCTTCAGTTATGCTATCAGTCTTCATATCATTGATTTTCCAGGGTATTTCAGTATTTAACTGCCTCCAACCCTCTATATCTTGAAAAAACTGAAGTGTTTTACAGCGTGTAGAATACATTTTCTCTTTGCACAAAATTGTCATTATTACTTGTGACCAGGATTACAACTCATGCTATTTGAATTTGTTCAACATCAGTGGCACATTCTACTGAAAGTCTACCAAGGTGCCTTTTATGTGCATCGAGACAAAGGGTTTAAACTTTATCTGTGATACTATTACTATCAGTTATATAATTACAATGAGAACTTTATTGTGCACAATATTACTTTCTCATGACAATTTGGGAATATCCTTTGTCTAACTGCATTGGAAGATGAAGGTAATTATCCATTGGACCAATCTGCCTGCATTAAAAGATACTGAATATCTTACCACAGGAAGGGGACCAGAACTACATGCAGGTACTGATCTGTGCAGCGTCCTTATTTGGCCCACCTGTAATGAAGAAAAGTTTAAATGTGGTATAAGTGCTAATATTCACCTATAGCTTAGCTTTCGGTTGACCATGAAAATTAAGATATTCAAAAAGTCAAAAGCCCTTTTTTTTCAAGCGGAAGGGTGAAAACGAGTCAAATAGAAATGTATTTTGAAAACCAAGAGTCAAAAATAATTTTGGGGAGTCAATAACATTTTCTAAGGATCTATTGAAAGTCCTGAATTGAGATTGTAACAATGTTACCATTGTAACAATATAGTCCGACTGCAAACGTTTGCAGGGTTACATAATTGGATCATGACCACTCCATGAACGAGGAGACATCCCAATATCTTACCCTCCAAACGTTTGGAGCTGGACTATGATTACAAAGGCATGTTCTGCAACAGTGTTTAGATTTTTTCTTTAAAGAAATAGAAACTGAAAATTAATATAAGTGATATCAAATGATTTGATGATGGCATAATCCAATGTTAAGTTAAAAAACATGCCTATAAAGTGAACATATTATGTAAAGTTTTGTTAAGTCATTTTTTTAAATTGGTAAAATTATTTTGGATGTAATAATATTATTAGGATGGGAATAGCATTGGATTCAAGTCGTTTAATTTTTTTCTGCTGTTTAACGTCCTGTTAACAGCTAAGGTCATTTAAGGACGGCCTCCCCTGTGTGCAAGATGCATGCGTGTAGTGCATGTGTGTGTATTTTGGGAGGCTGCGATATGTTCGTGTTTGTCTCCTTGTGATAGCGCGGAACTGATGCCGACTTTATAGTGCTACCTCACTGAAACATACTGCCGAAGACACCCAGCAGGACGCCCCACCCGGTCACATTATACTGACAACGGGCGAACCAGTCGTCCCACTCCTAATTTGCTGAGCGTTAAGCAGGAGTATAAACTACCATTTTTAAAGACTTTGGTATGTCTCGGCCAGGGGACAGAACCCAAAGCCTTCCTCACAGGGGCGAACGCTCAACAAATGGCCAAAAGTGAGGCATTGTCAAGAGAGACATTAGGAAGAAGAAAGTTATTTAGAAAGGAGCTACTTATGTTTAGTAATGCATGCGAAAATAAGATTAGTAGGTACTGTATATATACTGACAGTCAAGATGACAGGTTGTTACAAAACATAGGCTAAATGACCTCCATGTATTTCCAAAACAGACGCTCGATTCCAATGTGTCATTGCATCATGAATGATCGAAAAGAACAGCAATATGATGATTTTGTTATGAGATTAAAGAGATTGATTAACATATATCACCAATCTGATACATACAGCAAGTGTGTGGAGTTTTCGGAGTGACCGCAGCATCTTTTCTTATTGCCGGAAGTAGTTCTGGCTCATAGCAGTCTCGGTCAAAATTACTCTTTTCAACCCATATTACGAAAAAGAAGATATTTTTGTTTCAACACCATTTTTTGTGAATGAAGATAATTAAAAAGAAGAAATTTCGGATCAATAATTTATCTTACATTATATTTTATTTTTGAATTATTCAGTGCGGTACTACGAAACTATGGTCACAAATGTAAACATGGAGGAAGACGTTAAGAAATAAACCGGCAAAATAGCGACGAGTTTCATGAGATTGCATACAGACACGTACGTGGAATTATGCATTAAGTACATATTTGCCATCTGTAAATATAGTGGTGTCATGGAAACCGAATGACTTCTAATTTAGTTACGTTATTGAGGTTACTTTCGATGAGAAAGTAGGATATGAAACTAACTTACTTTCACAGGGACCTGAGAATTTGTTACAGCTATACTTCTTCTACCACTTGGTGGCCACCATCAATCAGTTGAATATTCTGACACTTGTTGTGCGATGCGCTAAGTTAAGATGCATAGTTAAAAGCTTGATAAGTTTTCATGTGGCTTTTTCATGTAGTGTCAGCGTAAGCTGATACTGTTCTCTAATCACGTTCGGTTGTGAGTAACAGGTTGGTACACATTTTTGGTGGTGATGACGCCAGTGATTGTTTAACCGAGCTTTAAAACTATTTAAGGAGGGGGCCTCTACAACTATATTTGGTAGAGAGTTCCACACGTCATATTTGGTAGAGAGTTCCACCCGTCCACGACCCTATACTGCTGTACAGGTTCCTCGTTACATTGAGCCTCACCCTTCTCTTGAAGAGTTTTTTTGAGTTTCCTCTTTTAGTAGCCAATGTTGCCATTTTAATAATTTTGTCCTTATCCAGAATGTCAATGCGATACAAGATTTTGTAAATTTGTTTGACATCTCCTCTCAATCGTCGGTACTCTAGACTGGGGAGGCCCAACATACAAAGTCTCTCACTGTATGATTTTCCTTTTAGGAATGGTAGGCGCCTTGTTTCCCTGCTTTGGACATTTTCGATGGCAATTTGATCCTTTTTGAGCATTGGAGACCATATGCAGGTGGCATATTCCAAGTGTGGCCGCACTAAACTTTTATACAATTGAATAAACATGTCTTTGTTTATAAATGTAAATGACCGAAATATTAGTCCGAGGATTAAAATAGTTTGTGAATTGTGCAATTAAAAACAGTGTTCAGAATATTATTCCTTTGAGGCCAAGTGAGACTTGGAGGATTCAAGACTCACAGCGTAAATTATTTGGACTTAAACTAACGTGTTTAGAGTAATTTTACACGTTTGTGGGGTTTAGATCGATTTTCGGTAGAAATGGGGGTGCATTTTTTTTTACCGAAAATCGATCTAAACCCCCCAAACGTGTAAAATTACTAACACCTTAGTTTAGGTTCAAATATAGCTGTAACAAATTCTCAGGTCCCTGTGTTTGACATTACAGTGGATGACATCTGGCAATTGACTGGTGAAAATGGCTTCACGAGCAAAGAGTCGTGCACAGACAGGCCGGGAGAGGCATTCATTTACAGTCAATGTGAGACTGTACACAGGAGAAATATTCCCCCTAAAAAACATAAGTGGTGACATGAAAATATCTGACTTGAAGCAATATATGGAATTTGCAACAGGAATACCAATCCATATGCAGAGGATAAGCTATTTAGATGATGGTAAGTTAAAATGTACTAAATGATATAGGCCAATAATGTATGGTCACTGAGAAATTCGATCAAACAGATGTACATAGATATTCCCACAGGGTTATTTTTATAGTGGGGAAATGAACCATAACATAGATTTTATCTTAACATGTGTTGTGATGTTATCAGTCGTTAATCTGTCTTAGGTTACGGAACTACTATTTGAATTGATCTGATCATATTGCGCCTCGTCTGTTCGAATATATCAAATTAATCAGCTACATTATGCACGTTATTCAGTGTTAAATATGTACAGTACGTATCTGTAACTTTTTGTTTGCCATCTTGATTGACGTCCCCCCTTTGATTATAGTAATATTTGTGCTATAAATCTTTATGTCTATATAGGTTCACTTTGCTATTTTTAGTTAGTAGGTATTTATTTATATTAGCTCAAATATATTTCCTATTTAACTGAGCTGCAATGCAGTACTGCTAAACAGGTTTCAATATATTGAAACTGTAAATAATAGAACAAGATTATTTTAATATTTTGTTTCAATTAAATTATTTTTCAGGTGACCTGCTTGACAAATCTGATATACGATCCAATGACATAGTGCCGAATGCAACATTGAATCTAAATGTCTGGCCAATGTGGAAAGAATTGATAGATGCAGCATCATCAAATGATGCAGATTGGGTACGTCTTAAAATATGTCTGATACATGTTCTTCAGGTTTTTAAAAAAGATATTTTGAATTTTATGATAAGTCTTCTTTAAACTCATACCACAGTCACACAATGACATGGATCTCTTACTACGAAACAAGTTAAATGTGAGCATGCATATGAGAGATAGAAAGATTGGTTAGTTTTTCCTTCTTTAATATGATGCTCAAAGGGTTTATAATCAGCTATATCAGATAAAGGGGAGAACACTGATGTTTGACTAACCTGTTGTCTGATCCTTTTGTTAATGTGCTGTACAACTATCTGTTATACCCACTGTGAATCTCTACTACTATAACTATCTGTTATACCCACTGTGAATCTCTACTTCTGTAACTATCTGTTATACCCACTGTGTATCTCTACTACTGTAACTATCTTATATACCCACTGTGAATCTCTACTACCGTAACTATCTGTTATACCCACTGTGTATCTCTACTACTGTAACTATCTTATATACCCACTGTGAATCTCTACTACTGTAACTACCTGTTATACCCACTGTGAATCTCTACTGCTGTAACTATCTGTTATACCCACTGTGAATTTCTACTACTGTAACTATCTGTTATAGCCACTGTGGATCTCTACTACTGTAACCATCTGTTATACCCACTGTGGATCTCGACTACTATAACTATCTGTTATACCCTCTGTGGCTCTCTACCTCTGTAACTATCTGTTATACCCCCTGTGGATCTCTTCTACTGTAACTATCTGTTATACCCACTATGGATCTCTACTACTGTAACTATCTGGTATACCCACTGTGGATCTCTACTACTATAACTATCTGTTATCCCCACTGTGGATCTCTACTACTGTAAATATCTGTTATACCCACTGTGGATCTCGACTACTATAACTATCTGTTATACCCTCTGTGGATCTCTACTACTGTAACTATCTTATATACCCACTGTGAATCTCTACTACTGTAACTACCTGTTATACCCACTGTGAATCTCTACTACTGTTACTATCTGTTATACCCACTGTGGATCTCTCCTACTGTAACTATCTGTTATACCCACTGGGGATCTCTACTACTGTAACTATCTGTGATACCCACTGTGGATCTCTACTACTGTAACCATCTGTTATACCCACTGTGGATCTCTACTTCTGTAACTATCTGTTATACCCACTGTTGATCTCTACTACTGTAACTATCTGTTATACTCACTGTGAATCTCTACTACTGTAACTACCTGTTATACCCACTGTGAATCTCTACTACCGTAACTATCTGTTATACCCACTGTGTATCTCTACTACTGTAACTATCTTATATACCCACTGTGAATCTCTACTACTGTAACTACCTGTTATACCCACTGTGAATCTCTACTGCTGTAACTATCTGTTATACCCACTGGCTATATCAGATAAAGGGGAGAACACTGATGTTTGACTAACCTGTTGTCTGATCCTTTTGTTAATGTGCTGTACAACTATCTGTTATACCCACTGTGGATATCTACTACTATAACTATCTGTTATACACACTGTGGATCTCTACTACTATAACTTTCTGTTATACCCACTGTGAATCTCTACTACCGTAACTATCTGTTATACCCACTGTGTATCTCTACTACTGTAACTATCTGTTACACCCACTGTGGATCTCTACTACTATAACTATCTGTTATACCCACTGTGAATCTCTATTACTGTAACTATCTGTTATACCCACTGTGGATCTCTACTACTGTAACTATCTTATATACCCACTGTGAATCTCTACTACTGTAACTATCTGTTATACCCACTGTGAATCTCTACTACTGTAATATGCTCAGTAAAAGGACATGAACACATCTTATTTATTTTTTAATATCTGAAATATTTCTAATTATTTATACAGGTGTTCAGTTTAGGGGTCACAAATCCTACAACATACAAAACGCCACAGAGTGATTACATGACCAAACGAGCGAGAAAGATTTGGTTAGAGGAGCGAGCCTTCCTTGCGCTGTTCATAGCGGCTCACAGAGGTCATGATAAACTAGTTCAACAATTAATTGATTGTGGTGAGTATTATGGTGAGATGAATGCAGAAGCATTTTAAAGCTATTTTAGTAAAACATTAACGTCTATCATGATTACCCTAGTAATAGGTCATTGTTCAAGGTTTCATTGAAACTGTATACATGTAGTAAAATTGTCAAGAAATTACTGATCCCCACTATCTCTACCCATCCAGCACTCACCAATATTGATAATCAAATTTCACTTGTAGCTTCATGTTTGATTTCTTTTGAGTGTCAAGTTATGTGTTGAACACAAGTTACATTTTATTTAAATCCATTCACAAGTGATATGACTCTAAAAAAAAATGTGACCAGTGCTATCTTATCCTCGAATGTTATGGATCCTTCCTTATCTGGAGTTTCAATTCTCACAGCATGTGTTTGTCCATGCTGTCATGTTGATTTAGAGGATGACTAAATCTACAAGAAACACATAGAGTACAAAGCATTGTTACTAGGCTAAATATGTCTCGTGCTATCTATCACGTTATAATTAAAAGCTGTTCAGAGGAAAATGCAAAAAAAAATGTAAAAATATATGTGTGTTTCCTGTTTCGGCTCCAAAAATAATCGTGCACGTAGGTAGGTAGAAAATACATTTTATTTTATTTTTTCATTTTTTTTTTTTTTGGTGAAGAAAATCTTGTGAATGTTGAAAATATGTATTTTCCCTACTGCTTGACACTGACACCAGTTCAAATTAATTAAACAACAAAAGAAGTACATTAACAGTGGCACGACAAATTATTTTTCGGAGTGTAATTGCTTTCTGAGGGTCGAGCGTCCAAGGCACGTAGCGCCGGAGAAGGGCGGGGGGTATGGGAGGGACCATAGCTGAAAACAGCTACTAGGTGCTAGAAGCAATCTCCCGTGTTCTATGAACTCCTTTTATACTTATTAATAACAAGTAAAATCTGACTCTTCATATGAATAATTTTAATTTTGTACTTCACTAACCTGTTTTTGATATATATATATATACAAATGTACATAAATCATAACATAACAACACTTTTTTTATCAGACTAAAATTTTCAAGAAGGCTCTTTTTATGATACTAACTGTCCATATTACCGGGTAATAAAAAAAAAGAATTTCATGAAAATATATGATTAAAAAACTCTTAGTGTAATTTAGTGTATGCTTGATTGAGCATACAAGCATACAAGCATACGAGCATATACTCCACTGATTTAAATTATATTTACACTATATTTACAACACAAGTTTTTTATGCCTCAAAGTCTTCACTATTGTGAACTCAATCTCTCCACTCCAGACTTAAAACTGTAAAACTTCACAGATTTAAAAACTTCAGCTAAAACTACTATTATTACTAACTTCCTAATTCTCACTTACTCTAACTTTCTAACTCTCTTCTATATCGATCTCTAGACTTCTCAACTAACTCAACCTCCTTCCTCAAGACTTCTTAACTTAACCCAACTCACCAACCTGACTTCTTCTCCTTTGACTCCCTTACTATCTGTCCCTTCCTGCTACATTAGAACTGTTGATGCTGCTGAAATCCTACTAAAATTCAACCCCTACACAAACTAGGTTCAAATTGCCATACATTTANGGGGGGGGATATAATATTCATAGCAAATTGTATGCACACTTAAAACAATTAAACGGCTAATAAATGCATAACAGTGACTGTGAAAAACCAATAAAATGTATAAGGGTTGGCATGGAAAAATAGGGACGGTCGGAAACGAGAAACACAGGTATATTTTTATTTGGACTTAGTTACAGTCTTTAGCTCCTGTATGTTCACTATGGGTACACCATCATGAATTGGTCAACAACAATCGATTAACCCAGTTCAATATTTTAAAACTATGACAGCATAACAACATACATGTACAGTTGTTTTATGTTGGCAGGTGTATTGTACATTTATGTTGTAAAGGTGCAGGCTTATACTTGTAATAGAGTTAGCTGATTGCAGTGATTGTTATGGTTGCAGTGATTGTTATGATTTCAGTGATTGTTATGGTTGCAGTGATTGTTATGGTTGCAGGGATTGATATGATTGCAGTGATTGTTATGGTTGCAGGGATTGTTATGGTTGCAGTGATTGTTATTATTGCAGTGATTGTTATGGTTGCAGGGATTGTTATGATTTCAGTGATTGTTGTGATTTCAGTGATTGTTATGGTTGCAGTTATTGTTATGATTTCAGTGATTGTTGTGATTTCAGTGATTGTTATGGTTGCAGTTATTGTTATGATTGCAGTGATTGTTAGGGTTGCAGTGATTGTTATGATTGGAGTGATTGTTATGGGTGCAGTGATTGTTATGATTGCAGTGATTGTTATGGTTATTAGTGATTGTTATGATTGCAGTGATTGTTATGATTGAAGTTATTGTTATGCTTGCAGTGATTGTTATGATAGCGTTGAGTGTTATGAAGTTATGAATTGTACAGATGATATAACCCAAGGTTTTTCCTACAGGTGCTGATGTAAATGCCTGCACGCCCCTAGGCAGAACAGCACTCCATGTGGCTGCAGCTCAGGGCCGAGGACACATAGTCGATGTTCTCCTTGAAAAAGGTATTTACTGTTTTACCATTACTTCTGTATAAATCTGGGGTGTCACAGCTGTTGTAAAAAAACAACACAAAAATGTTGTCGCCAGACAGTGATTTTTTTGGTAACTTTGAAGCCTTTAAAGGCCCCTTTGACTAGATTTTTTTGCTGTATTTTTCCAAAATCATTGCAAAAATTGCTTTATTTTCCCATGCTTTTTGTGTGCGATGTTTTCCAAAAGTTATAACACACAGACCTCTGTCTAAAAGAGGTATAAAAATCACTGCCAGATTATATCAGTTAAAATTTGTCAAAGTTTTACAGCATTGTGAAGATTTCACTGGAATAAAGTTATATGCATGAAAGAAATACATTTATTATAATTTCCTTTTAAAACCTCCTCCTTGGGGATTGGATCCCTAGATCTCTTTATGATAATGCAGGGAGCTTATTCACTGTGCTACCAGTCATTTTATTTTCTGTGTGTCAGAACTTTTTAGGAACCATTACTGGAAATGTTTCCCAAATGTTCTAACTCACTAAAAAGACCACCGATCTATAATTATCTTTGCATGAATGTGGAAGAAATGACATAAACAGGAGAATGAATTTTTCGATGTCTGTCCACAGTAGAAAATTTGTAGGACAATACTGAACTTTAAGATCCCCTTAATATAACAATGTCTGTTTTTTGTTTGTATACTAATTAAGTCTGTTTGTGTTTATATAGGAGCAGACATTGATGCTGAAGATGAAGATGGTGCCACTGCTTTGTCTATAGCAGCAAAATTTGGTCATAAAAGTTGTGAACGACATTTGTTCCTATTTCGGTGGCAAGAGCGTGCAAAGCGAATTCAGAAAAGTGACGATCCTGATCGAATGGCTCATCAGTATTTTGATTCAGCTTTTCCTGTGTGGATGAAAGGGGGGCAGTGTCAACTGTATTTCACAAACATTCTACCACCAGGTGAATATGAAGGGACGGGACTCTGTTCACCTCTAAAACGACCAACCAGTTCTTCCATGCCTGGGGCGGGTTACTATAGAAATGGTTCAGATGAAGACTTTGAGACAGATGCTGATGGAGCTTACATTCCAAAAGGTAGGTGTTATCAGTAACCAAATACAGTCATGGCAGGCTTTGAGAAATGCAAAGCTTAATATCCAGCATCCAGTTATAGTGGTTGTACAACAGGGGTTGACTGTCTGTTTCTGTAAAAATCGTGGCTGACTGCATATAACTGAAGTTCAAACAATAAAATCTTGGCTAACTGCATATAACTGAAGTTCAAACAATAAAATCTTGTCTAACTACATATAACTGATGTTCAAACAATAAAATCTTGTCTAACTGCATATAACTTGAGTTCAAACAATAAAATCTTGGCTGACTGCATATAACTGGAGTTCAAACAATAAAATCTTGTCTAACTGCATATAACTGGAGTTCAAACAATAAAATCTTGGCTTTCTACAAACAGGAAAAATGTATTCTCAAAAGAAACATATGTTTTTCTACATATAATATTTGAACGTTGTTGGAGAAAAGGGTCCCCAAACTCGTTAACCTTGTGTTTTTATACAATTTGAAAATTAACTTACTTCGTTTAGATAATCATGATAACCAACCAACACTCATTCAGGAACCTCTTTATATAAGCTTATATTGACATTTACCATATATTGGTGTTACAGGAGGAATGAGGCTGCCTGCAATACGAGAGGAAAGGGCGAAGAAGTCAGGGTAAGTGTGTTGTGTCAAGGTATGGGGTAAGTGTGTTGTGTCTATAGGTATGGGGTAAGTGTGTTGTGTCTATAGGTATGGGATAAGTGTGTTGTGTCTAGGTATGGGGGAAGTGTGTTGTGTCTAGGTATGGGGTAAGTGTGTTGCGTCTAGGTATGGGGTAAGTGTGTTGTGTCTATAGGTATGTGGTAAGTGTGTTGTGTCTATAGGTATGGGATAAGTGTGTTGTGTCTAGGTATGGGGCAAGTGTGTTGTGTCTAGGTATGGGGTAAGTGTGTTGTGTCTAGGACATTATGGGGTAAGTGTGTTGTGTCTAGGTATGGGGTAAGTGTGTTGTGTCTAGGTATGGGGTAAGTGTGTTGTGTCTAGATAGATATGGGGTAAGTGTGTTGTGTCAAGTACATGTATGTGGTAAGTGTGTTGTGTCAAGGTATGGGGTAAGTATGTTGTGTCTAGGTATGGGGTAAGTGTGTTGTGTCTAGGTATGGGGTAAGTGCATGTGTTGTGTCTAGGTATGGGGTAAGTGTGTTGTATCTAGGTATGGGGTAAGTGTGTTGTGTCTAGGTATGGGGTTAGTGTGTTGTGTCTATAGATATGGGGTAAGTGTGTTGTGTCTATAGATATGGGGTAAGTGTGTTGTGTCTCGGTATGGGGTAAGTGTGTTGTGTCTAGGTACTGGGTAAGTGTGTTGTGTCTAGGTATGGGGTAAGTGTGTTGTTTCTATAGATATGGGGTAAGTGTGTTTTGTGTCTAGGTATGGGGTTAGTGTGTTGTGTCTAGGTATGGGGTAAGTATGTTGTGTCTATAGGTATGAGGACATATGTTACTGCTTTCTGATGCGGGAGGGGTGAAGGGGAGAAGTGGAGGAGGGACATGTTGGGGTAGGTGATGGGAGGGAATCATCTGACATTAAATCCAACATAACAGTGACTCCGATTCTAAAAAAATAAAGAATGCATGCATAATATTTAGAATATCTGACTGTTATGGATTTGTGTCAGGAATATCAGGCAATTTGAAATAAGATGAATGGTTACAGAAAAGCTGAAGAATTCCCTAAACAATCTTTGGAAACCAAGTAATCAATATAATGTTAGAAATGCAACATGGCAGGCTTAGGGCCATTCGTGCTGAGTTCAGTACCTAGGTATGTCTGACACTCACTGGCATTTATCTGAGAATGAAAGCAGTACTATAGTTTAACTGTATCATCACGTTTATAAGTTTTATAAGATGCACAATGTAGATCAATTTATTGTGTCAAAATATATTCTGTAACTGAGGTGAGATATATATACCAGTAGAGTATAGAAAGTATAGAAATTGTATGATACAGTGGTATGATATTGATTTAATATAGAAGTTGTATGATACAGTGGTATGATATTGATTTTATATAGAAGTTGTATGGTAAAGTAGTATATCATTTATTTAATACAGAAGTTGCATGATACAGTGGTATGATATTGATTTAATATAGAAGTTGTATGATACAGTGGTATGATATCAATTTTATACAGAAGTTGTATGATACAGAGGTATGTCATTGATTTTATACAAAAAATGTATGATACAGTGGTATGATATTGATTTAATATAGAAGTTGTATGAAACAGTGGTATGATATTGATTTTATACAGAAGTTGTATGATACAGTGGTATGTCATTGATTTTATATAGAAGTTGTATGATACAGAGGTATGTCATTGATTCTATACAAAAAATGTATGATACAGTGGTATGTTATTAATTTTAAACAGAAGTTGCATGATGCAGTGGTATGATATTGATTTAATATAGAAGTTGTATGAAACAGTGGTGTGATATTGATTTTATACAGAAGTTGTAAGATACAGTGGTATGTCATTGATTCTTTAAAGAAGTTGTATGGTTCAGTGGTATGATATTGATTTAATTTAGAAGAGTGGTATGATATTGATTTAATTTAGAAGAGTGGTATGATATTGATTTAATATAGAATTTGTATGAAACAGTGGTATGATATTGATTTAATTTAGAAGAGTGGTATGATATTGATTTAATTTAGAAGAGTGGTATGATATTGATTTAATTTAGAAGAGTGGTATGATATTGATTTAATTTAGAAGAGTGGTATGATATTGATTTAATTTAGAAGAGTGGTATGATATTGATTTAATTTAGAAGAGTGGTATGATATTGATTTATACAGAAGTTGTATGATACAGAGGTATGATATTGCTTTAATATAGAAGTTGTATGATATAGTTGTATGTCATTGATTTTATATAGAGATCATTGATTTTATTTAGAAGTTGTATGATAAAGTGGTATGTCATTGATTTTATATAGAAGTTGTATGATGTAGTGGTATGTCATTGATTTTATACAGAAGTTGTATGATATAGTGGTATGTCATTGATTTTATATAGAAGTTGTATGATGTAGTGGTATGTCATTGATTTTATACAGAAGTTGTATGATATAGTGGTATGTCATTGATTTTATATAGAAGTTGTATGATGTAGTGGTATGTCATTGATTTTATACAGAAGTTGTATGATATAGTGGTATGTCATTGATTTTATATAGAAGTTGTATGATGTAGTGGTATGTCATTGATTTTATACAGAAGTTGTATGATATAGTGGTATGTCATTGATTTTATATAGAAGTTGTATGATGTAGTGGTATGTCATTGATTTTATACAGAAGTTGTATGATATAGTGGTATGTCATTGATTTTATATAGAAGTTGTATGATGTAGTGGTATGTCATTGATTTTATACAGAAGTTGTATGATATAGTGGTATGTCATTGATTTTATATAGAAGTTGTATGATGTAGTGGTATGTCATTGATTTTATACAGAAGTTGTATGATATAGTGGTATGTCATTGATTTTATATAGAAGTTGTATGATGTAGTGGTATGTCATTGATTTTATACAGAAGTTGTATGATATAGTGGTATGTCATTGATTTTATATAGAAGTTGTATGATGTAGTGGTATGTCATTGATTTTATACAGAAGTTGTATGATATAGTGGTATGTCATTGATTTTATATAGAAGTTGTATGATGTAGTGGTATGTCATTGATTTTATACAGAAGTTGTATGATATAGTGGTATGTCATTGATTTTATATAGAAGTTGTATGATGTAGTGGTATGTCATTGATTTTATACAGAAGTTGTATGATATAGTGGTATGTCATTGATTTTATATAGAAGTTGTATGATGTAGTGGTATGTCATTGATTTTATACAGAAGTTGTATGATATAGTGGTATGTCATTGATTTTATATAGAAGTTGTATGATGTAGTGGTATGTCATTGATTTTATACAGAAGTTGTATGATATAGTGGTATGTCATTGATTTTATATAGAAGTTGTATGATGTAGTGGTATGTCATTGATTTTATACAGAAGTTGTATGATATAGTGGTATGTCATTGATTTTATATAGAAGTTGTATGATGTAGTGGTATGTCATTGATTTTATACAGAAGTTGTATGATATAGTGGTATGTCATTGATTTTATATAGAAGTTGTATGATGTAGTGGTATGTCATTGATTTTATACAGAAGTTGTATGATATAGTGGTATGTCATTGATTTTATATAGAAGTTGTATGATGTAGTGGTATGTCATTGATTTTATACAGAAGTTGTATGATATAGTGGTATGTCATTGATTTTATATAGAAGTTGTATGATGTAGTGGTATGTCATTGATTTTATACAGAAGTTGTATGATATAGTGGTATGTCATTGATTTTATATAGAAGTTGTATGATGTAGTGGTATGTCATTGATTTTATACAGAAGTTGTATGATATAGTGGTATGTCATTGATTTTATATAGAAGTTGTATGATGTAGTGGTATGTCATTGATTTTATACAGAAGTTGTATGATATAGTGGTATGTCATTGATTTTATATAGAAGTTGTATGATGTAGTGGTTTGTCATTGATTTTATACAGAAGTTGTATGATATAGTGATTTGTCATTGATTTTATATAGAAGTTGTATGATGTAGTGGTATGTCATTTATTTTATATAGAAGTTGTATGATATAGTGGTTTGTCATTGATTTTATATAGAAGTTGTATGATGTAGTGGTATGTCATTGATTTTATACAGAAGTTGTATGATACAGTAGTATCTCATGATCATTGATTTTATACAGAAGTTGTATGATAAAGTGGTATGTTATCGATTTTATACAGAAGTTGTATGATACAGTGGTATGATATTGATTTTATATAGATGTTGTATGATGTAGTGGTATGTCATTTATTTTATATAGAAGTTGTATGATATAGTGGTTTGTCATTGATTTTATACAGACGTTGTATGATGTAGTGGTATGTTCTCGATTTTCTCCAGAAGTTGCATGATACAGTGGTATGATATTGATTTTAAACAGAAGTTGCATGATACAGTGGTATGATATTGATTTAATATAGAAGTTATATGGTACAGTGGTATGATATTGATTTAATTTAGAAGTTGTATGGTACAGTGGTATGATATTGATTTTGTATAGATGTTGTATGTTACAGTGGTATGGCATTGATTTTATACAAAAGTTGTATGATGTAGTGGTATGTCATTGATTTTAAACAGAAGTTGCATGATACAGTGGTATGATATTGATTTTATATAGAAGTTGTATGGTACAGTGGTATGATATTGATTTAATTTAGAAGTTGCATGATACAGTGGTATGATATTGATTTTATATAGAAGTTGTATGGTACAGTGGTATGATATTGATTTAATTGAGAAGTTGTATGGTACAGTGGTATGATATTGATTTAATTTAGAAGTTGTATGGTACAGTGGTATGATATTGATTTTATATAGATGTTGTATGTTACAGTGGTATGGCATTGATTTTATACAAAAGTTATATGATACAGTGGTATGTCATTGATTTTATACAAAAGTTATATGATATAGTGGTATATGTCTTTGATTTTATATAGAAGTTGTATGATACAGTAGTATCTCATGATCATTGATTTTATTTAGAAGTTGTATGATATAATGGTATGTCATTGATTTTATATAGAAGTTGTATGATATAGTGGTATGTCATTGATTTTATTTATAGTAGTTGTATGATACAGTTGTATGTCATTGATTTTATATATAGTAGTTGTATGATATAGTGGTATGTCTTTGATTTTATATAGAAGTTGTATGGAACAGCGCCTTGCTTGGCAATACCTCACGTTTGGCTTTAATGTTGAGCGTTGTTCCAGTTGAGCAAGGCAATGGGTTCTGTCCCAAGGCCGGGACCTACCAAAGTCCTTAAAAATAGTAGTTGTGATTCCCTGCTTATTTTTCAGCACTATTAAGGGTAATTGCAACAACTGGTTCATCCGTTGTCAGTATAATGTGACCCAGCGGAATGCTGGGTTGGGTGCCTTCGGCATTGGTATTTCAGTGAGATAGCACTTTAAAGTTGGCATTAGATCCTGCTATCAAAAGGAGGCAATAACACCAACATACCTTGTCTCCAGCACACATACACACATGCACAAATACATAACACACATGCACACATACATAACATACACGGAGGCACGTATTTAAATGACCTTCGCTGTTAATAGGACCTTAAACAAAATAAAACCAAACCAAACCATAGTATGGTACAATGGTATGTCATTGATTTATTCAGAGCAGTCTGCTCGGAATGCTCTCCAAATTGTATGGTGCACAAACGTTGGGATACAGACCTTAAAGGTTATGATATGTCTGACATTAAAATTGACAGCTTCACAATTTTTTCCCAAAATTTAAAGCTCAGAATGAATTCTGTTGGGAGTATTGTGAGTATCTATTGATTCTGTTAGGAATGTTTCCAGACTTGTTTGATGTATGCATATATTTAACCATTCTCGATATCCAGGGGTTACGTTCACTTTCGCTCTCTACACCCCTGGAATATGTCATGGCAAAATTGAAGGCACGAAGATAGCTGTTTGATTGGTCTCGGGTAAAAAAAACTGACCAATCGCTAGGCTGATACCTGTTCTCTGAAGACTACAAAGGAGAGACGCCCGACTTCAAAGCCTGTCAACTATTACCTTTACTTGACTGCGAGATTCTTTTGATGTATATCAAAGGATCAAACTAGTCTCCTTGTCTCATCAACAAGGTGGCGCACACCAAGCCTTCAATTTTGCTATGACATATTCCAGGGGTGTAGAGAGCGAAACTGAGCGTAACCCCTGAATATCGAGGATGATATTTAACAAAAAATAAATAAATTTATGTAATGATGCATTAAAATTCGAAAAAATGGGTATACATGCATGCATCCTAAGTTCAAGAAAAACAGATATTGATTCTATTTGGCATTTTTCTATTTTTTCTAGTGCAATGATGAATAATAGTCTGACAGTACATGTGTCATTAAAGCTCTTAAATATGTAATAATTAAGTTTTGATTAAATGCAAATGAGTTGTTTCTTTTAACCAACCCGAGGAATCAGGCAACTGTCACGATTTTTTTTTGTTTTTCTAAGAAAATTCTTTATCATCAATTCGAACATTCATCTGTGAAAGTTATAGAAATATCCATCTGACCTGATTTGTCTTGGTTATTCAAATTTTTACATAGTGTAGAGTAGTCATGAGAAAATGATTGCCAATCTGAGCCATACAAAAAATCAACACTTTTATCTAATACTTACTGTGGTTTGTGTTTTTGTATTTAACAGAAAGAAACAAATCAGTTATAAAGATTGGTTGGGAAAGAAGACATCTGTAGAACAAAAAGTAATAGATGCCAAAAAGAAAGAAGAAGACAAGAAGAGATTAGAGGAGGAAGATCAGTAAGTTCTATCTTCAAGGTCATGGCCTTGGAATTTAACACTTAATGGGAAGAAAGCTCTTTATTGGCGGTGGTAAGAAATAAGGTGTTTTTTTTATTGTTGGTGACAAAAAATGACGTTGGTTTTTACTGTCAGTGGTGAAGAAGGATCTGAGTTTATTTTTCTTACTGTTGGTGGCAAGAAATGATGTGGGTTTTATTGTTGGGGTGAGGATTATGATATGACGTTTTAGCCACCACCATCGCCTTTCATCTGCGGTCCATAGTTAATCCATCCATAAACAATTCTTGTTATCACTATTTCTCAAAAAATCTTTCTGAAATTTCATGAGTAGGTTACCGTTGGTCTTAATTAAGTTGTGCATGTTAAATTTTGAAACTGATCAAAAGAACGGTGACAGCCATCTTGAAATTTGATACTGAAAGTTTGTTATCAATATTTCTCAGAAAACGTTTGAGTGATTTTTCTCAAATTTGACAGGTAGATTCCTGCCAGTAATTGTACATGTTAAATATTGGCACCAATGACAAAACATGACAGGGCCAGACAAATTCTAGGCCTGCTGGTCTGGGCAAGTGGATCTGGCCTGTTGGCATGTGAAAATGTTTGTCTCCTTGCGAGATGGACCATTGCAAAATTTTCCGAATAACCAGTAGTGTTCACACTATGCTCTTTTGTTAATTATAAAATATATAATCCTTTACAAGATAATTTTCGGATCAGTATTATTTCAACGCTTGGCAAGTACTTTTTTTTTAATCGTACTTTTCCAAAGGATAAGATAGTGCTGATGAAAACTATGTTCTTTCCCTGCAAGATGGTTGTTATTTGGCTTTTTTGAACTTTGACAGTTAAAGATTGTAATGGCTATTTAGCAGAGAGCACATTGTAGGGATCTTTCTAAAGTTCAGAATTGGTTCATTGTGGTCCTTCATTGTTCATCATCAATTTTGAAGCCAATTGCAATAAAAATCATGCTGCTGGATGGCCCTGAATCTGACAGTTAAAGTTAAAATTTTATAAAAAAAAATCAGATAGTACTAGCTGGAAAGATTTTTCTTGAACTTTCCATCTAGATTCCTCTCAGTTCTTAGTTATTGGTGGAAACTGTCAGTTCTGTTAAGATCTGTTATGATACGATCAATATTGTTACGATATGATATGACACAACATTGTTATAATCTGTCACAATACTTTGATCTTGCAATAGATTTCTCAGGAAAATGCAAAAGGATCTTTTGTTTACAGAATGGAACTAAGATGAAAATCTTCAAATGTATATTTCATGTTAAGCAGTAGTTGTACTGTAACAGATCTTAATTATGTGCATTACTGTCAAGGTTATTGGTGGTATCAGAGCATTAGTTACTGTTTACTCAATCAACTGTTTATATTCAACTATACAAAATTTTAAGGTAAGACAGGTTGCAGTGTATTGCATCAAATATCAAGGTCATAGACTGTTTGTACTAAATTATATATCAAGGTCAAAATGGTTTTAAGTATACTATATAAATTGTCAAAATCACAGGATATTTGTAGTTTAATATATAAAATAGCAAAATCAATCGCAGACTGTTTGTAGTTTAATATATAAAATGCCAAGGTCACATACTGTTTGTAGTTTAATATATATAAAACATCAAGGTCACATACTCTTTGCAGTTTGATTTATAAAACATTAATGTCACCGATAATTTGTAATTTAATAAAAAAAAAAAAAAAACATCAAAATATCAGGGCAACATACTGTTTGTATTTTAATACATGAAACATCGAAGTTAGAGACTTTCTGTAGATTGATATATATATAAATAAAACATCAAGGTCACAGGCTGTTTGAAGTATAACTTATATAATATCAAGGTCACAGATTGTAAGTAGTTTCATATATAAAACATCTTGGTCACCAACTGTTTGTTATATATTATATAAAACAGCTATAAAATCAGAGTAGTTCACTTTGCATAAATCATCTGCTAAATGTTAGACTGAACATACTCCTCTGTGAGCAAGAATTTACTTTGCTTTGCTATTCTGAAGACATAGATAAGTATTTTGTCTTATGTTAATTCTTTTAATATAAAAATGTGATAACATTTGAGAGTAAGAATGCAAACATTGAATGTCAGAAGGTGTGCAATGTTTGTTTTGAATGTAAGAATGTAAGACGTGAATGAATTATGCATGTACTAATGTTAGACTTGAATAAAAGACTTGGATTTAAGAATGCTATACATGAATGTCAGAATGTACTGCGTGAAAGTAACATCTTTAATTGCAGATACTGTACTAACTTAAGCAGTTACATAAATTACAACTTAAACGATACTGATAGAAGGTTTTACATTAAAACGATATTATCTTAAGACCACATAAACATTCTATTAACTTAAGACATTCAAATAAACAATCAATGACTGTAAGCCTTTACAAAAGTATTTGCTGAATTTTAGACTGAGAAATACTATGTTTTAAGGCTGTACTGTTTAACTTGATTTACAGGAGTAGGTGGACACTTTCGTTTTATTACTTTGTTTGCTTTGTAATGGACAGCGTTTAAGTTCCATATTATCTCCAACCTTATAATTTTGCGCTCTGCTAATTGTAAAAGTTTTACTTCAGAAGGGTACTCTCTCTGATAACTATATAATTGTATATATAATTCAGTACCCTACCGACATTTACACATATACCATTCTTCACAGGGAACGACTTTAAACGAAAAACTCTTTACATTTAAACTCAGAAATTTAGATTTTAATAGATGTGCTAATTCCTTTGTCGAAATGTCGACATGATCAGTCTGTGACTTTCACTCTTATTTTTCGTAGAAGCAGTTTTGAGTAAGTATTATCTATAGAGAGCTTTATCTAGAGTGACTTACAAAGCTATTTCTGGCTGTATACCTTTGTTTTCTTATATTGGATGACCCGTGGATGACAGCTGTGTTATTTGTAATGACAGATATCTTTGAGTGATACATGAGCAGCAATTTAAAACCTATTACCAGGAGTGTGACCTGAATAAGCCCTGCTCTAACAGCCTCTGAGCAGACTACCAGTTTACATATTGCTCAACTGCTTCAAGCCTAACGGTGAATTACAAACGAGCAAATAACACTGCATCAACACCACTTTCATGTAAGGTAGCCCAGCAATAAACATAATCTTCATGTAATGTATCGACTGCATCAACACAACCCTCATGTAAAATATCCCATACACAACCCTCATGTAAACTATCCCACACACAACCCTCGTGCAAAATATCCCACACACAACCCTCATGTAAAATATCACACATAGAACCCTTACGTAACGTATCACACAAACAACCCTCATGTAACATATCACACACACAACCCTCATGTAAAGTATCATACACACTACCCTCATATAAACTATTACACACACAACCCTCATGTAAAGTAGCATACACACTACACTCGTATAAAGTATCCTATACACAACCCTCATGTAAACTATACCATACACAACCCTCATGTATAGCACCCATGTTTTTGTATATCTATTATTATATTTACCAGACGCTAGCAACAACTACCTTTTTTTAAGTAGCTACATTTTGCATCTCCAATCTATTAAGAATGTGTGTATGTATAGACGGTAGTAAGTAGTATATTAAGAGGTGATACTACCTTGTCCATATTCCTAGAGAACTCTGTACACAGATATTCCTAGAGAACTCTGTACACAGAAGCTGTTGTTGTAATGGACTGATATCGCCACTTTTAACTTGTGTGTACATTAGTACTGAGCAACATTGTTCAGGTATCACTACGTGCTACTTGTATTTTTGAAGCTTTGAGCGATCAATGACAACCATGCTGCATTATATTTATGTGTTATTTGATTCATGGACTTGACCTTTGCTTTAGGAGAAGGCTAACTAAAGCCGTTGTTAAATTTCAATATAGGTTTGAGATGAAGAAGAACATAAGATCAGAATTGGTTTTACGAAGAGACATTTGTACATTAGTTAACCTTTTCTGTTTTCTATGACATCGCGTGTCCTGATCATAGCCTTTTTGTTACAGCTAGCGCAGTTCCGCTCTGTGTAGTGGAGTGAGTTTTCCTTTCGTACAATGTTTTAGAAAGTCTTGACATTTAAACTGATTAAAAATCTGTGTTTGCCATTCAGAAAAGATTTGGAGTAAGTATATGTGAGTGGTTGGAGTGACACACACGGGTATACCAATCCAGTCCAGCTAATTAAAAGTCACTTACAAACTCTGCTACACTACGTAAACTTGTTTTAGCCTGAACTCTGTACGGATTCAGGTTTAAGGCTTTGATGGTCAAGTGATATTATCTCATCAACAAATGACCACAGAAATATTTGTAGGGAGTATTTCAAAGCTATTCAAAATCACGATTCAACACTGCTTTTTATCAATTGTAAATGATCGAGAAGCATGCAATGTTTGTCTTTTAAAAAAATTAATGTAACATGGATAACTCGAAAATTTCATTTTAAATAATGAATAAGCTGACACAGATTTAGTCGGATTGAAATGCTGTTAACAAAAAGTGTTGAGATTCAAAATCATCACAGTCCGACACAGTTTCGGTTTGAAATCTCGGTAAATATGCAATTCAACTACCTGTGGAATAAATGGGCTGTGGTGATTTTTGCCTCAACCAGCCATTGAAGAGACGTCTTGATATTCTGTGTTGACTTGCTGTTTTGACCGTGGTTCAACACGAAAACTGATATCTGGGAGTTCCGAGAATGTTCTTATAATTCTGAAACAGAAAAAAAAACAATTTTACGTAATGCAGCGGAGATTGTGATCTAACTTTAATTAAATCCCGTGTGTAAGTAGATAATGTAGTCGCGAGCATTGCATGACGTTTTTGGTTTTTATTTTTTAGACTATTCATTGAAGTAGTACATTCCAATATCTTGGCTGAAATCTGATGTAACATGTTAGGTTTTATTAATTACGGTATGTAGTATGTAATGAAATCAGAAGCTACGCTGAGTTATAACGATTTGCGTCCCACATTTAACACAAACAAATATGACGAAATTATTCAGGTGATTATGATGACCCTTTATATAAAGATATTTTTTTCCATCAAATATGAAGGAAAAACAATGAGAACCCTGTTTCATTATACTTGAGATACAACGTAGGATCGTGAATTAAAAAACAACAACTTAGTTTTGTTGTAAATTTTGTAACCGATGCTCGGACAACATTGCCATTAATCATCACCTTTGGTTCCAGTCACTTGACTTCACAATCCGAACTTTCCTTGCGCTATTTATCCTCTCTTCACATTTCGTGTGTGCCCACTTATTAAAGGTACAATTTCTCCATATTGTAACTTTAAGTCGATTCCCTTGTATATATACAACACTCTGTGTGTGACTGACTCTTACAGCTGGTATAACTGTTGTCATCTACCCGTTAGTGTAAACATGTAATATATCTTTCCGTGCGTCTGTGGTAGAGTAAACATTGTAATATATTTCCGTATGTCCTTGTTAGTGTAAAGTGTAATATATTTTTTTTGTGTGCGATTGTTAGTGTAAAGTGAACTATATTTTTCGTGTGTGTTTGTTAGTGTAATTTCAAATATATTTCCGTGTGTCTTTCTTAGTGTAGAGAGTGTTGTATATTCCCGAATGACGTTGTGTATTTTTAGTGTCGTTTTCATGTTGTTGATGTGTTGTGATGGTCTGTCAGATTTTAAGGTATATCTGGTTATGATACACACGTCGTTAGTTCTAACTATGATTTAAATCTGACATACGTCTAGGTATTGTTAATGTGTAACTTCATCAACGACAGAATCTTATTTTTATTTATGACAATAGCTTAGGTATTATACACGGTATTATACGTGTGGAACTTAATAAAAATCAAATTAAGTAACAAAGAGTAATGCTGGTATATAAAAAGAAATCTTCATGGGATTACAGCCAGACGAATAACTTAAGTAAAATACCGGTTTGCAAGCTAAGAGAAGTGTTTACGTGATGACTTATATGATCCAGTGTGGTTTATCACGTGTGTCTATATATAGATCTTGCCAATCTTCGCCATTAAGAAAGATGTTTATGAAAATGTATTTTATTTCCAGATAATTGCCGCATTTTCGGAATCGTTTCCATGACCATATCATGCTATATTTAGTAATATGCTACTTACAAACAAATTCATCAACTGCTTGGTGACTTTTTGATTTATATGCAAATACTAATACTTTTGCATAACTATGTGTTTTTATTTCAAGTGTGATCATGCTAGTAACAGCTTTCAGAGTTATGTCTCTGCAAATGTACACAGCATAAAATAATGCATTTTTTTCCAGACTATATTATATATCGAAACGCTTGCGTCGTTTTACTGCAGTGTGTCGTGTAAATTTACATAACCTTTTCTCCAATTAACCGAGACTTTATAACAATTATCATATTTGATGTTAAATTTACTATGATCATGATTGTTCTTTTCTTGGTTGTTAAATTTTGTTTCCTTAAGTGTACTTGGGATAACAATAATTTTTACAAACTTCATAACGGAAATATTTTTGTTAAGGTACTTTTTGAGCTTAGCTTATTTAAAGGTATATATGTATCGTAGCATTTAACAACGATGTTCCTGCAGGTAACGACATAAAATATCGGGACGATTTGTATATAAGGTTTTTAAGTATTTTAGAAAAAGTATCAAGAAGCTATTACTACATATTATTTATCTGGAGGTTTTCTAGGCCGGTGAACCTCAAGTCGTCTTTAACTAGGCTGTTGAAACCCAAGCCGTCTTTTACTAGGCTGTTAAAACGCAAGACGACTTTTACTAGGATGTTGTTTCCCAAGCCGTCTTTTACTAGGCTGTTGAAACCCAAGCCGTCTTTTACTAGGCTGTTGAAGCATAAATCGTTGTACACCAGACTGTTGAACCATCGGTCGTTTTTTACTGGACCCTGAAACCCGAGCTAATGCTTACCAGACTTTTAAATCATGTACCAATTTCTGCTAGGATGTTTAACGCTGACCTGTTGCATAGCCTAGCCCCTACCCCAACAAATTGTTTAAGGTCTCGTATGTTTTCGTTATTCAAAGTTTAGCAATATAAGAAAAGCAGTATGTATAAGGATCAAGAGTTCGCGCAACCGATGCAATTGCTAATGGCTCGTTATCAACTAGGTCATCGACGTTAAAACTAAGAACCAGAAAATAGATTATTAATCCATATCACTTGTTTTAACATACCGATATTTGTGGGAGCATCTAATTAGAAGAAAGGCACTGAAAACAGGAAGAAATTAAATATTCATATTTTTCTCTGATTTTCACTTTTCAAGGAAGCGAATGGAGGCAGAGAAAAGTCAGTCCTATGAGACGTGGCTTGCACAGCGAGAAAAAGAGAAAACTACTTCAGATAACCTACCACCTCGAACAACCAAAGAGCCTGCCCCTCCGGTACATGTAGACAAAGGCCCCGGCTACCTTCGGTCCTATCTAAGGTCTCTTGGAAAGACAAAAACGGGTGACACTTACGAGGACTGGCTTAATCACAAAGAGAAACAATTAGGTTTAGCTAAAAGTCCCGGTAGACCAAACTCAAAAATGCCTGTCTCGACGTACTAGACAAACCAACAGTAGGAATATTCAAATGCTATCAAAAGTCGTATAGATGTACAGTGTGTTAGAGGAGTGTGACAACCACCTCGGTCCAAACAGGTTTGAAAAAAATGTGACCCCCCTTCGGTCCAAACAGGTTTGAAAAATGATGTGATGTCCACTTTTGTCCAGACAGGTTTGCTAAAGGAGGTGACGCCATTTCGGTCCAGAAAGGTTTGATGAAGGATTTGGACAAAAATGTTCAAATAAATTATTTCTAGTCATCAAACAAAACGTTTGCAACATTTATGTTTTTGTTCGGTTAATATTTACTATTTTGGAACTTGCAAATATACCCCTCTGAGGTTTAAATTACATTCAAATCTTGTTTTTATCTAGTGTATCGGATGCTTAGAATATTTAACAAGACAGCTAGATCAAGCATGCAACTGAAAAAGTGAGTCAAAATCTAGATGCTTATTGCTTGCAGAAGTTTTTTACAGGTTCTAAAAATGACCAATTCGGAAGCCATTTGAATATTACACAATATGTGTACTTTTTACACTCTATATTCAATGCTAAAGTTTGCTCCCCGATATGTATCACTGAAAGTGTCATTTAATCATCATAGCAAGTTAGTCTTGCTATGCAACTTTGAAATGTTCTGTTTTTTGAAATTTTTCAAAAATGCACATAAAACAAACAGTTGAATAGAGGAATGTTTTTATTTCTCAGAGGAGGACATCCTTTAACAAATGATGTCGGCAATTTTGATAAGGAAGATTGTTAGAAAGCAGATTCGTTGTTGAAAATATGACATAAAGCAAAAATGAATATCATAATTATACTAGTTAGTTCTGGCTTCCTGAAACTCCTTGTAAAATACGTATCCTTTTAGTAGGTCAGCCTGAAACTCCTTGTAAAATAGTATCCTTTGGAAGGTCAGGGTTCCTGAAACTCCCTGTAAGATACGTATCCTTTGGTAGGCCAGGGTTCCTAAAACTCACTGTAAGAAACGTATTCTTTGGTAGGCCAGCGTTCCTGAAACTCACTGTAAGATACGTATCCTTTGGTAGGCCAGGGTTCCTGAAACTCACTGTAAGATACGTATCCTTTGGTAGGCCATGAAATTATCAGGATATCTCACTGAGATTCGCAACAAAACTTTGAAATGATTGAAAAAAGGGCAAACATGATGGAAATAGTGAAAACATTTGAAGCTTGCGATCATTTCATGCGTGTTCATTTATCTGATTTATGTATTGGAACAATGATTCTTCTATGATATCCTTATACAATAGAGACATTCAAATTGAATGGAATAGCTGATAATAAATATATTTGAATGGATTCTATTGATTTTTGTCCTACTAGTTGTATAGTTTCTGCTGTATCATATCGATGAACTAGTCATTTTTCTAATTTCTATCTTTCATATATATTCAACGTTACATGTTGTTGATTGCGTGTTATTTTTGCGTAAACTCCTGTTTTCTCAGATTTTATTTTTTATAAGAACTGCCAGTGTATGACGTGGTCAGTGTTAGACAAGTCTGATAAGCTTTCTCATGATGTTTATCTTGATCTGTGAATTCAGTAGAAACAGATATTTGCGATTGTGATAGCACAAGGTATTGCTGTATAACGTAAAGGTCTTGAACATGTTCGTATGAAAAGGCGAACTTTCGGCAGTTACGCCATTTACGATCTGGTATTGGAAACGATATAATAGGTTCCTGTATAGTCTATGTTATGTTATTACATTAGAATCTCCATGTGTGCCTTTATATTTATATGGTTCCTGTGAAAATGGTTTGTTGTATAAAGTCTTACACGATTTAAACTCTGTACATTGTTGTATTCTGTACAAGATGTTAACTCTACATTGTATGTACGGTATGCTATTAACGTTGTTTCTCCAGGTACTACAGACCACCTAGGGCTAATGTCGTCTTTGTTAGCTAATGCGTATCTCGGTAGTGTCAAAGACTGACATTCTGGCGGATATTCATCCTCATTTCACTTGTCTTGCTTCAGCTTAGTACCGAGTTGGCCAGTTATTCCTTAAAGTCTTTAACGAATATATGATATTCTTTCTTTCTGTTAACATCCGATACAACCCCGTATAAACGTCAAATTGTATGTTAGACCGTGGCAGATGTACGTTTAATTTAACGCCGTACGGATAATTTTACTAGTTGGTCGCAAATCCATATGAAAGTGGGTTTTTTTTCAAATGAATTTATATATATATATTTTTTCCCCTTTGAATTCAGCGAGAAATAATGAAAATGCAGTACGACTTTCTGTTGAAGGTTAATAAAATTCTCGCCAGATCATTAGCCAATAAGACGATTGATTCTCATTGCTATCTGAACTGGTAAATGAACATGTTTCACTGCTTCAGGCTCACGGGTTATTTATATAAATAATTTCATAGTGTATAAATACATCATTTGGCACGACATCGCATCGCGTTTTACATCAAATCTTTTCTCGAGATGTCAAATCATGCGTTTTATAGAAGGAAAAGGCTGTTTTATATCCAGATTCAGTCATCACTCTCGTTGAATTTCTCTTATACAGTATGTTCTTAATGTTATATTATTTTCTAGAAAAAATATCTTTCTTATCTTTGGCTTAACAAAAGGGATACTAAACAGTAGTTTCAATTAACCGTTTTATTTAAATGATAACAGTTAAGCTGGTGAAATGTTTGCTTAAATGTATCGTTAAGATTATAGTAATCCCAATTCATCTGCTTATGTTGCCCCGTCCACACATTTCTTACAAGAAATGATAAATACATATAAAGCTATTAGAGTATGAAAAACTGGCCTCAGTATATGTTAGCCCATCTGATTACGTAAAGGTGAAAACTGTACCTAAGCCCGTAGGTACCGATTACGTGATATATATCTCTGCTTTATATCAGTTCCTTTAACGCTGATATTTTTCTATATTACAAGATTAATAACGTAAAGCTGATATCGCTATATAACTGTATTAATAACGTAAAGCTGATATATCAATATAACTGTATTAATTACGTAAGCTGATATCTGTATACATCTAGATTAATAACGTAAAACTGATATCGCTATATAACAGTATTAATAACATAAAGCTGATATCTGTATACAACTAGATTAATAACGTAAAGCTGATATATCTATATAACTGTATTAATAACGTAAAGCTGATATCTCTATATAACTGTATTAATAACGTAAAGCTGATATCGCTGTATAACTGTATTAATTACGTAAGCTGATATCTGTATACAACTAGATTAATAACGTAAAGCTGATATCTCTATATAACTATATCAATAACGTAAAGCTGATATCGCTATATAACTGTATTAATAACGTAAAGCTGATATCTCTATACAACTAGATTAATAACGTAAAGCTGATATCTGTATATAACTGTATTAATAACGTAAAGCTGATATCTGTATACAACTAGATTAATAACGTAAAGCTGATATCTCTATACTATCTGATCGGCCCGACTGATTAGGTATAGATGTTCTCTGTAATATATGTATTTAGCAACTCGTCTCGATGGGGTGATCAGATCTAGATGGGTTACTATTTATACAGAAATAAGCTTTAGTAATCACACGGGCTAATTATGTACATGTAAACATATAAATCAGGCCCCGAGATCACGAAACGATTTTAAGTCTAAAAACTGTCTTAAGTTTTGACTTAACGAATCATAAATAACGTCATTAAAAGTAACGTCATTCGTGATTGGCTGAGTAAAACCTTAAGTCTATGATCGTTTCATGACCCCGGGGACTGTACATGTTTGTATGTCTAATAACGTGAAGATGGCCACTTTATATTAAATTATTGTTATCTAAAGCTAGATTGTTAAATTATCTCAATTTTTAGTACTATATACTTTTTTTACTAAAAAACATCATAAATCCTTTTTGTCTTTGTTATATTTGTGTTCATTCTAGCTTAACCAAGATTTAAAGTGTCTTTCATTTTTAGCTCACCTGGCCCGAAGGGCCATGTGAGCTTATGCCGTACTGCGGCGTCCGTCGTCCGTCCGTCAACTTTTTCTTTTGAACGACTTCTTCTGAAGAACTGTAGGACCTAGGGTCATGATATTTGGTCAGTAGGTACCTGGGATGGAGTGCTATAAAGTTTTCTCATTAAAATGACCTTGACCTACTTTCAAGGTCACAGCGGTCAAATATGTTAAAAATTTCAAACAACAATATCCTAAGAACCATTTGAAATAAAGTCATGATACTTGGATATGTTATGTAGACCAGCAGTGCGAATTTTTTTCTCCTTTACAATAATGAGGTCAAAGGTCAACTTTAAATGTTAGTCGGGGGTCAAATGTCAACTTTGGTTAAAAGCTTGAACAATCTTCTTCTCAAGTTCCATAAGGCCCAGGGTCATGATGTTTGGCCAGTAGGTACCTGGGTTGTAGTGCTAAAATTTTTCTCATTAAAATGACCTTGACCTACTTTCAAGGTCACAGAGTTTAAATATGTTAAATATTTCAAACAACAATATCCTAAGAACCATTTGAAATAGAGTCATGATGCCTGAGTATGTTATGTAGACCAGCAGTGCGAATATTTTTTTCAATTACAGTTATGAGGTCAAAGGTCTACTTTAAATGCTAGTCAGGGGTCAAATGTCAACTTTGGTTAAAAGCTTGAACAATCTTCTTCTCAAGTTCCATAAGGCCCAGGGTCATGATATTTTGCCAGTAGGTACCTGGGATGGAGTGCTATAAAGTTTCCTCAAAATGACATTGACCTACTTTCAAGGTCACAGAGGTTAAATATGTTAAAAATTTCAAACAACAATATCCTAAGAACCATTTGGACTAGTCATGATACTTGGGTATTTTATGTAAACCAGCGGTGCAAATATTTTTTTCGGTTACAGTTATGAGGTCAAAGGTCTACTTTAAATGCTAGTCAGGGGTCAAATGTCAACTTTGGTTAAAAGCTTTAACAGTCTTCTTCTCAAGTTCCATAAGGCCCAGGTTCATGATATTTTGTCAGTAAGTACATGGGATGTGGTGCTATAAAGTTTCCTCATTAAAAAGACCTAGACCTGCTTTGAAGGTCACAGCGGTTAAATATGTTAAAAATTTCAAACAACAATATCCTAAGAACCATTTGAACTAGAGTCATTATACTTGGGTATGTTATGTTGACCAGATGTGTGAATTGTTTTCTTCATTACAGTAATGAGGTCAAAGGTCAACTTTAAGTGCAAATCGGGATTCAAATGTCAACTTTGGTTAAAAGCTTTAAAATTAAAATTTTAAGTTTCAAACATTAATATCTTCAGAACCGTTTAAGAGATGTTAAAATGTCTTGTGTTCTAGTTACCAAATGGTCTTAAGTTACCTATATGTCAGTTGCATGTAACAAAAGAAACAGGTGAGCGATACAGGCCCTCTGGGCCTCTTGTTTTATACACATCTGATGTTGATGAGCTGAGAATGTCAACATCGAGCTCCTACATGACTACCAACACAAACTATTACACTGATGTTTCGTTAAAGGTAGCACATTTGTGTTTTCACATAATACATCTTACATTCACTTACTGATAGTTACTTTTTTTTTTATTCTGTATCTGATTAATTTTATTGCCTTGCTAAGTAGGTGAGAATACATCAACAGAAAATGATACCCTGAAATGAATTATTTAAAAATAACGCACAACGTAATATCTGGTGACGTCACTTGTTGACACAAACGTCGGTCGCCTTTTTTGTTAATCATGACAAAATAATTCACTCGTTTACGGTTTGTGCTGGAGAGTCTTCTCCAGAAAACTTGAGTGGATTGATAAATCGTGCAGTGTGATGCAAGTACTCGAATGTTTTCTCCCGCTTCAATCGAATCGCTACTGCCTGTGTGGGATAGATGTGATCGATATAGAAAAAAGCCTACCACTGGGTGTTGCGTGAGGTTTCTGTGTCCCTTGGAACGAGAAATAGTGGATTCGATACGTGTGCTGTTGAATTTTCCAAGTAAGCGAGAGCAGTTCTCATCACATGCAGTCGAACGATACAACATCACTGGGACATCGAGTACTCCATAGATCTTCAGAGATATTGTAAAAAGTGGGATGTTTAGCCTGTCCGCACTGGTAACCTCTCACCTAGTCTGTAGTTACACAATTCATCCAACACAGTTTTACTAATAAGGGATTAGACGCAACCAATATCGGTAACATGTTGATCTGAAACTAGACTACCCCATAACAATGCGAAATGAGAATTCAACTATCATTTCAGACATTTGAGATTTTAACCATAAAGGCACGTTGTATCATTTCGTGTTAAATTATATTCCACCTCATTCGTTGTTCATGTTATTTTTACCTATGTCGTGCTTCACTGAACAGAGTGGTTAAAACATCCTTCAATGTTTACATACCGAACACTCAAACTGTTGAGAACCATCATCTGAAAGCTTAAACTCTTATGGGTGCTGTCGAAGATGATTGGTGAAAACGATAGCCAAAATTAGGAGAAATTCAATCGGATAACCTTTCTGAATAGGATAATAGTAGTCATATTAGCAGGCAATATTTCTTTAATACTGTTATGTGAACTGCCCACGCGAAGAATTAGTTGGATATTGTTGGTAATGCCACTAACACGTCCCTGGTGACCTTTAGAAACAAGCTTAGAGACTTCAGAAAGTTATTGATGATGTGGCTTATATTCTGTCTTCTTTCGCTGTATGGACGGTATATATTGACGGTCTGGTCATTTGACGTTTGATGAAAGAAGTCGAATTTGGCAACAAGGGTTATAGATGCCATTAACGTTTGTAATATCCTATACAAAAGTCCGTCGAAAGCTATTTACCACCGTATTACTGATACAAAAATAATATTATCACATCTTACGATAATTATAATCTTATGGCTGCCAAAGCTTTCTATCTACAGACGTCTCAACAGCTGAATGTAGATTATATTAGAATAACGTCTCCTTCAGCATATTCCAGCTGGACGCGTAGTAACTGGTGATCTAAATATTTCCCATAATGTGAATCCACAAGAGCGTTTTATGATTGGTCTGAGGAATCGAGTCTCCTATTGTCATCTGGAATTTAAATTTCAAGACACTGATGGATTCTGTGAAAGACTGTGCCAGACAATGGATAAATGAAATCATGCTGAATATTATGTACCTTCAGGGAGACTTAGATATATCAGTTCCTTTATTTAGACGGAATAAGCAGTTTAAAATGAAAACCAAACAAGTCCGTAATTATTGACGCCAACGTCCAGACCACACTCAACGATTAGCATATGTATATAGTTGTCTACTGAAAAATCAACCTAACGTAATCCTTGTCCGAAACTACTATTACACTGGTTACTTGCAAAATAATGTAAGCTTGCTTAATAATAAGGAAAACACAATTGACACATTTGTGAATTTTCGAAAGACGAAATACTATCCTAACATCCTTCTGTATAACAACTTCCCTTATGGCGGGTAGTAGTAAGGGTGGATAACTATTTGGTCTGACGTGAAGCTTGGACGGCATCACGCTTTTCATATACAATTTGACTTCATTATTGCTAATTGTTGTTTGCTTCGTAATTTGTAAAGCGGTGTGACGAGGTGATATTTACAGTGATCTAGACCTACCTAAAGCCTACCATCAATGGTATGCCTCTCAATACGGACAGTGCCATTTAGTAACATGTTGTGATGTACACACGCAGTGTATAAATCGAGGTTGATTAAACCAGGGACAGTATATATACGTCCCTGATTAAACCCCTGATGCTTATACTTAATTATTTAGTAACAAATAAATAGGAGTGTCTTTAAATAGAATTATGTTCATGATATACGGCGATACTGAACGTCTTTACTCCAACCGAACCACCTGCATTATTCATCCGCGGCGTAGGTATTTGTATAATGTGGGATGTGATTCGGCTGTCCCGTGGCTCCCTGTGTTATGCTGTGTCTCGTCTGGATCTGTCACGCTATCAGACGCAATCGATGTACACAGGAGCTACGTCGTGTCATTGTCCAAATCAGACGACCTGGTACACAGCTATGGAACCTCACTCTGAAAACAACAAGGGGTTCTCTCAATGCTCGAACATACAGTGAATCGTGTTAATCTAGGAAATGAAGCTTCAGTAATACATAGGCTCCATAGAACTAAAAGTCAACTCGAGGAATGAGTGCGATGATGACCCACGTTAAAGATCTCTCTGAAACTGATAATATTTCAGGGATAATAATGAAATAGTATGTTATTCAGGATTGACCTACCAATAAAAAAGGTTCTCGATTATCAATGTTTATATATTTTACACGGGTGTCTTCTAAGGTTTATGAGACGAAGATGTACGTTGATTGCTATTCTGTGACTGTTTACAAAGAAACAAATGTCTCTAGGATTAAATCATCGCATTTTTGCGCTAATCGTGTTAATCGTGTCAATTGGATGAGTGAAATTAAATAAATGTATATTTATCCACATTAATGAGTTATATTAATAGGGAACTTTCCAATTCAATGACCGATAGCTATACAGCTGTAAATATACGAATCAAAAGAATTTAGTATACATAATTGTAATACCAGTATGAACGGGAATATCGTACATGTGTTTCTATATGTATGTATTTGTTTAATAAACAAGATGTTTTCATGCATGCTCTTTTTTTCTTTCTATTACGACACGCCTATGCTAGACATGTATACTTAAATATTGTACTCACTGACACGAATGTCAGAACGCAGTTGACCTCATCATGCTGTATCTGTTCATACTCTATATTATTGTGCTTTTCAACGAATTTTGAAAGAAGTGGCATTTGTTGTATAGGTACAGTCAGCTGTTTTAAAAATTGATAACATTGATAATAAACTTTTATTGTGTCATTTGCGAAAATGTAATTGAAAGTGAAACTACACGGTTTTGTTTTTGGCTGTTGGCCTTTATTAGAAGTCTCATATTTCCCCGATGTAAAAAAGAAGTTGTTCTCTCTACAGAGTATTCCCATGTAAAATATCAAAATAAACTCCATTGAATAAAAATAAAAGTAGAAATTGAATTCTGACGCTTTCCATGGAATTCGTCCAGAAACACAATGCTGTTATTACCTCATAAATATTGATAAAATATAGTTTCAATGTTTAAATGGAAATGTAGTAAAATCGACGTTTTTTATGCCTGTTTTTGTGTTCGCTATACAAACCCTATTAAACTGCCAATACCAATGCCGGCGTATCAGATCGTAGTTTGAGTCGCGTTTAAACAGCAAGCAATCAGTGCAATCATGTCCCTCGATGTCAATCTTTTGTAGACATTATCACATCTGCAGGTACATTAGTGTCCAACAGCTTGTTCAAAACCAATGAACGGGCATCGTAACCGCGGTAACGTAATAGCTTACCTACCACGTGACTCTCACCTCTGACAATGTATATTCTAAAGAGAACGGAGAACAGCCAACAGCTTACTGGACATATGGTAGCAATATTACCTTGTAACGGAACAAGCTGTACTGAGAACTCTGGCTTTAAAGTCACTTGAACCTCCTATACTCACTGCATTGTCACAGGGCCAGGTAAAATGACACCTCGCTGTAATGTCGTATCGAACCCATTATACCCGCTCAAATGTCAGAAGAAACCCGCTACAGCTACACCCCATATGACTTTGCGTGTTTGTTAAAAGGAGTTAATTGCTAATAGGAGTTAAAATCCAAAACCTGACCGCCATTTTGTTTCTGGAACACGTAACAAGATCTATCACATTCAAGTCATTTACAAATTTGGTATATCACATTATCCATGATTCCGTTACCAGGCTAGCTAGTGTGTAAAGGGAGGTGCCGCTGCTGTACATAATATGGGAGAGAAATAACAATATTTCGATGGATGTAGAATATAGATTATCTCCAATGTCTCCTCATTAGGGCCCAAAAGTGCCCTCCTCCTCCTTCCGGAAAATGGTATAGGGGCCATGTTAATGGCTTTTACGATCATGCAGGTACTACAAAACGAAATTAAAACTAAAATCTCGAATTGATTCCACTCTAGAAGGAGATTAATCAATTTATTGATTTCTATAATTTTTTTTTTATACCTGATGACTTCGGGTTATCTGCAGTCTTAACTTTAGCGTTATGTTCAACATTTCTCGTTTCGTGAAGTCAACAATGGAGAATATTGTATATGTAAACTGTAGGCAGATATTCGGCATGAATCCATATAGCCATTCTGTAAAGTGAAAATGTAATCATTAATAATGGGATTGTATAATAAATGGGAAAATGTTTGTTTTTTAATCGCCCTATTCGCTCCCAAATTCGAGGGAGAGTATACCACGAAGCAAAAGACAAGCAGTACCGACTGGAAAGCTTTGAAGAATTCCAAACACTGGTCAAACAATATAATCGAACTCAAGACCTCTGGTTTACCAGTCTTACGCTCTACCGATTTAGATAAAGATAGTGTTTCCCTTGCAGAGTCGGTACGAAGTGGCTAGTATTTTATACCAAGGTGATATGCTTTTGTGATAGTAAGAAATATCAGTAAGTATGCATGGCTGAATTTCAACAAATTTTATTTCAGATGGACACATGTTCAATTCGAATTGTAAAACAAACAAAATGATGGAATATAAAATATTAATAATTGTCTTATCTTGCAAGCAGATGTGTGCCGTGCAAGGGAACATACTTTAGCCTAAATCGTTTTGAACGACGACCTTCATTATCGCTGGGATACCGCAACTCACGTCATCGACATACGTCAATAAATCTAAATATAGAGGGTGATACTCTCTCTAAAAATGTCTCTTACAGTTAATGTTTTGTCGGCAGAATGAAGATTTTTTGTCACGGATGGGAACCAACCAAAATCTGTAGCAATGAGCTGTGCCTTCGAAACAACAATAAATAAGGTATCATTGAACGTATCAAAGAAATGTGTCTCAAGGGCAAAAGCAGAACCGTGTCTCAAGGACGACAACGATACGAGCCAGGATCACATCATTAAAACTTAACTTTAATATATTGACCGCTGTAATATCAGTTATTGCAGGCAATCTCCCTACTTAATGAAATACCTTGATATATTATATGATAATGTAACAAACTCAATTTTCAAAGGAAACGAAATAGTGTCTCAGTGTTCGTTATTTTATTTCGATCAATATTGATAGACTGACCAAATGTGAAGAATTGACTGTCTCCTAGTGACACCATCGTTAATGGAATGCAGACACATTTGAATCAGACTTTGGAAGTCAAATCATTCCGTCCAACTCTTTCTCAGAGTACACATTAACTAATTAAAACTGACACGCTTTTGGCGAGTGGAGGGGTAAATATTTTTCTATATT
Source organism: Mizuhopecten yessoensis (assembly GCF_002113885.1). Classification (NCBI taxonomy): domain Eukaryota; kingdom Metazoa; phylum Mollusca; class Bivalvia; order Pectinida; family Pectinidae; genus Mizuhopecten; species Mizuhopecten yessoensis. Next base: position 109,883 of record NW_018480077.1, on the reverse strand, counting down.
GAATAAAGTCTTTTTTCTTTTGTAGTAATTATGTATCGAACGCACTGTCTCGGCTAGAACTGATCTCTGTTTAGTGGATGGTGAATGGCTGTGTTGTTTCCGGCTATGCTGGTGCTTTCATGACAGATTCGTATGCAATAAAAATGTGAATATCGAAGATCATTGTTTTCACAGCACGACAGTTATTCCAAATGAAATACCCACTGACAATACTGTGTATTTATGTATTGTTTGTTTGATGCTGAGCCAATCACCGTCTGGTATCTAAGGACCTGTCCGGAATCAACCGTACATCAACTTTTATTGGGACATGTTCCTGATGGGAGACGGAGCCGGACTCAAAAATCAAATTACACCATTTTATGAGTCCGGCTTCAAACGGTGGACATTTTACACGCTAGCTTAAGTGTACCCTCCTACCTCCTTGAGCTAAACGGGTTAATACTATATAAAAACCAGTACAAGCGTGACGCAAACAGTTCTCGTACATGACAACATAACACGCGTTTGAAAACAGAGAATAGTAAAAGTTCCCATGGATAGCTGCGCTAATGTAGAACGAGAGCAGTGCAAAGAACAGTTTGTGTGTGAAAAAGTTAAGTACTCAACGTTTTGTAATAAAAAAAATCCTGTCCTGTTTTTGACAGTATCAACATATACATATACAAGATGTATACTTTTAACTAAAGTAAATAATTGATTGATCAATTACCATTGCAAATACAAGGATAATAAGACCAGGTGTTTCGGAAGGCTCAGCGTCTTTTGCTTCATTGACGACAACTATTATGACATCATGGACACACCCAAGTATTTCATGTCCTTAAAGTGAGAACCAGGTTATTGAAAACGAACCCACAACACATACCAACGGGGGTAATAAAAACGTCCATGTTGACATTGAAATAGGAAAAAGAACATTTCCCAATTATAGTCATAGTTATAGCCATAGCCTTCAAGAACCGGATTTTCTCGAAACCTTGTGTAGTAAGTCGACATATATATCAGAAAAAGCCCTATTCGGAAGCCCACGGATATTGAATCAAGTGCAAACTGTAAACACCGTTGTTTGGGGAAGCAGGAGAGTATTTATAAAGAAAGAGAAAGCTCATGATAGCAAAAATGAAGCTGTCATGGTGATCATACAGTTACTCAGTGAGCCGTCTCCGTTAGCCATGTTGTCAGTAACGACTGAGAATAGCGGCTAATATGAGTGGCTGTTGTAGTTCTTTCATTTTTGTCTGCATTGTTTCTTGTTATCTTTAATTATTATTCGGTTAAATATAATGTAAATTGAATTAAATACTAAAATCATATCTGTTTATATAACGTAACACATAGTACTCAGTTAATTACGCTAATTGGAAATCCAGCGGCTGAATAAGTAGCAAGCGACTCAGCGGTTGATGATTGTAAAACATTGTCGAAAGTACATCTGTAAAAGGAAACGGTAACATTTTGAACATGGCAAACCTAACACAGCTTTATGATAAAATCACTTTAGCCTGATATATGCTAGATAGGACGTGTTGGCATTTTGAAATATGGGAAGCGTGCGGAAGTATATAGACTATATATTCACTAGAATGAGGTTATACTTGATTGGTAATCAAGTCGTTAACGCATCCTGGTGGAGATCATTCATCAATAGAGGTCTCGGTGTTACAGACGAAGGGAATGACAAGTGTGTAACTCGTGTCTATACGTGGTATTGGGAGCTTAGAGGGCATCAACAAAATACAATTACAATGATATACAATGTAAAGTGACATCATTGGGAAGTGTCAGTCAGTTACAGCACGATGTATAGATGTTCAATATCATACTGTATCGCGTTAGTCAGTTCACAAACCCCCAAAGCGAAAGTGTCATAAAATGTTTTTATGCTATCAGTAATATTCTTGAATTTGAGCATGAACATGTCTAAATACACGTGCTCATTTATATTATTGCAATGGCTGTTTCCCCGACGGCCTGTGATATTGCTTTAAAGATGTCGATCCTGTTAAAATGTAGAAGTAAATAGTGAGCGTCTCTTTCCTTAGAGGACAGTGAACACTTTCACCGAAGCAGAGAACAAACCATCCTACCTAAAATAAAAAAAGTGAAACTCGATTTATATCGTTGATCCTATGCACATGTTTTATCTGTAAAACTGACCATACTGAAATTAGAAATGCGAACCTAATTCTTTGTTCGCTCAGCAATAATGGTTCCTTACGGAAGTCATATTTGCCCATCATACTTACAATGTAGATAGTGGGCTCAATTATGAAACAAATTATTCAACTTATATTAATCACTCTGGTTGGCCCGGATGTTAGCGCGCAGGGAGTCTTTGTGTGGGAGGAAACCGGAGTACTTGGAGAAAACCCATGTGGTCGGGTAGGTGACCCCCTACCTTTTCACGTCCGATCGGGGAATCGAACCCCGGCCGCCTTGGTGAAAGGCAAGTGCGCTATCCACTTCACCACCCGACCACCCGACCACCCAAAATGATGATTACTATGTAAGTTTAACTAATCTAAGAAAGACCTTGGTTGTTACTGTTCAACAGGCTCAACCTTCTTTGCGCTCATTGGCTCCGAAGACGTGTTGATGAAAACGTTTCACAGCAGCTAAAGTCAATTCATACACAACAGAACACTTAACAGTTGATGTGCTTTAGGAACGTACGTTCATTAAGAAAGACCTGATATGATCAATGTATAAATTAGGTAACCTAACATCAATGGTTCACTGTCAAAAGTTGGAAAGTTGTTCCGACTTACACTGAACAAGGATGAAGGGATAAAAAAAAACCTTGTGTGGTTGGACTTTTTTGAATAACGAGTTATGGTGCTGACTGAAACACACAATCATAACATTCTTCTAAGAAACCTGATAACATCTTAAATGAATACACACTGAACTGAGCCTTTTATTTCACCTGTGGACACAGACACACAACAGATGTAAAAAGCTACGTAGATTATGATGTCTATATTTAGAAGATTCAGTAATTGTGTATTGAATTGGTAACCACTTTGGACCATTAAGGAACTTAAAATTTGACTAATCTTATGAGGAAATTAGGATATATTTTCGGTCATATTGTTTAGGCAATACATTCTCTTTTATCATTTCTTTGTAAGTTTCATTTTCAATTCATTTCCTATGTTATTGACATCATGTATCTGTACACTATCCTCCCGAGTATAACGTATGGTAGGGGGGGGGGGGGTGTATTTCAGCCATTAAATAGAAAACAGTTTCCTTCTGTTAAGTGTGTACAAATATTTCGTTGATTGCATTATCTATATTTACTTTTGAACATGTTCCTTTTTTGTCAAAGATATGCTATCCAATCAATTGTTTGCACGACAGCTGATATTATGTGTATAAAACACTAAAGCTTGTTTTCAAAGTCATTGGATGTGTTTATTGCTTCTTATTGATTAGCTTATTGTTTAAGCAAACTTTATTGATGCTATAGTGCTTTGATCAATAGTCCCTGTGCCATGACGTATGGTGTTTGCATCAGTTGCTATACAACAATATGTGTGCTTACAAACATCCGAAATGTGACTTGATTGTTTAATATCATCCTGCTAGCGAATATTCGACGTTTTTTTCTTTTTATTTATAGAAGAAGAATTCAACAAACTGTACATTTTCTAACAGTTCACAATTGAAGTTGCTATGTCAAGAAATAACAAAAATATATGGTGCCGGAAACTCTACACCTTCCGGAACACCTGTATTGTATCCAGTGTTTTGTGCAGACCTTTAATGTCTTGCAATTCTTGCAGGTCTTCACACAATTCAGGTTTTGTCCGTGAAAGTTGACACTATAATACATTTTACAACATACCTCATTGCTGTTCGAAACATTTAAAACATAATACTTATAAATTGTTCAAGCAATATATCATAAAATGGCAGAGGAACAATAATGTATATTTGCAATATTTTGCAATGAACGCAGGCCTGATGGTCTTGTGATCAATGATTTGCCCGAGTCTGATAAAGTAATTTGCCTACCGTATAGAGAGCTGGCTACTTCCTTTGCGTTTGTCGGATCATCTGTCTTTCTCCACTAATTTAACATGACAGGATCGAGTATATGGGGAGAAACCCTACGACATGGTAAGGTCAGTTAATCTAAGTACACACATCTCAGACAGATTCTCCACACGTTATCCTTTCAGCCGATAATTAATTGTCTGACCAATAACCTCGGTATTACAGAATCTCCAATACCACTTCGTCGTCTCATCATTGTACAGGGGTTCTAGTGACCTATCTGATTACAACGGAGATCCTGTAACGTGAGGTTCTGGGGATATATTTTACTCTCGGTTTATATTGGAATTCTAGTGACGCGTTCACTGTCCTTCGCAACAGCAAAAAATAATCTGACGAAAGTGCTAAGCGTCACCGGAAAGATGGCTAATTGTAATACAACAATCAATAAAAACAACAAGAGCGTACTGAAGTGTCCACAAAAGTTATTTGAACTCAAAAATATATAAAGCAAGAGAAAACTATGAATCAAGGAAAATTTAACATGGAGATCCTTGAAAAAAGTACAAGGAGAATAAAAACAGGTGTTCCGGAAGGGCCAACGTCTTTTGCGTCCTGGAAGACACTTACCATATAGATATAGGTCAAATCCAAGTAATTTCACGTCCTCACTTCGAAATCTCGGGTAGTATAGTGACAACAAAACCACAAAGCACTTTAACGAACATAATAAAAAGCATCGACCATCATACCACACAAAGAATTAGTTTAAGAGGCAAATGGAATGGAACAGTTCATTCACGACATCGTTCTTCAAAATTAGAGTAGCAATGAAGGACATAAATAAAAAAAATATATATATATAAAAACAGAAATCCTCTATAACTCACTGGTATTTTATAACGTGTAGTGTCATTCTGAACGCTAAACTGTTTTCTCTGATACTCTCGTATGTCAGTCTGCAAGGTTATATGTCACCTTTTCGAAAATTGTAATTGTGGATGACAACACTTTTAACGCTTGTAATATATAGTAATGGTATTTGACAGGATGCTACAAATATTAAATGGCTTCTGCCATTTTGTTCTCTTCCGACTGTTGTAACGATGTGTTGTCATTGTGTATGACTGGACATCTTTATAGGACATGAATGTGTAACAATATGTGATATTGTGGTAGCTATTGAAACTTTATTATTTCATTCAGGCAGTTTGCCTGTTTGTGGTTTAAGGTTCACTGTCTGGTAGTGATTACAATTCATGTAATAATAGGATAAAAGGATTATCAGTGCTCGTGACTTTTATCCAGGGGACCCGTATGTGTCACGCTTAACACGCGTGTTTTGCTACGTTACGTCGTTAAAAGACCTATGTATTTTATCTATTTGAAGTTTTGAAACAATTATGTTAGTGAAACCAGGCACATATCCATGAAATACATTTTCTTCCGTTTCAATTTTTTAAAGGATTGTTTATGCTTAAAAAAAAACCACCAGCTAGTATGTGCAGCTTTGAATGACACAGGACTTCTCAATCCTTGGAATTCCTAATAACATAATAATTCGTTAACAGTATTAAGTTTTAAAACAAGTTGTTTAATTATCTGTCCATAAAGTCATCTCAGCGAGAGAAATATTCTAAAACATTTTGTTTGGTTATAGTGTTTGTGCATCATTTTCTTACAACACTCACAGACCGTAAGTCATCAGTGCAAGGGGAATATATAATAAAATAAAAGTTGGATTTTTAATGTTTTTATTCATGTACAACACAAATATTTGTAGACAAGTATCGGATGAAAGACGACTATATGAACATTAACTGTGTAAAATCAATTTGAAATATTTATAGTTTATAACTTGTGGAACGCCTAATAGAGTAAAAAGAAAAGATAAAACCATCCTCTTGCCACCAAATAAGGCAAGAGAAAGAATAATAAGATAATCTAAGGAAAGGGTCGAAAAACAACTTCTCTGGCATATTTTAATATGTATCAAATTACCTTGAATATGTGACGTATACCGGAAACGTAAACACGTGCAAATATTGAGGAGAGAAAAAATATTGTAACATCAAGTATGAAACTTTGTATTTTATACCATCTGACTGTGATATCTCTGAATGCTACACAAAATAAGTACAATTACCGTTAATCACAGTTGACATTGACAATTACTCAGTATGTATGATATACGAATGGCATTACTACAACTCATAACAGCCAATGAGAAATAAGCGTTGCAACATTTATATCTTTATAAGATTCAACAACTCATGGGTACTCTTTTATGACTTAATGATAATGTGTTTTAGTTAAGCCTGACTACTTTGTGGTACTTTGTTTTTAGGTAAAACGTGTAAAAACCGAGGGGTATAATGCTTAACTCCATCTAGGTATATCACTGTAATAACTACTCAAATATAAAAGCACTTAAATGCAGCTGCGTTAGAAACAAACATAATTAAAAAGAAAAAATGGATTAAATAATAGCATTGAAATCGATAAAAATCATTACTAAAGTTTTGTATGTTTTGAAAGGAATATATTCTCAAAATATTTTTACGTTTGTTATGTTTTAACTTATAACCGTTCACACAGATTTACCTTCGTTATTCTTGTTTTCGCGTATAAGCTTTAAATGAAAGGTTGAGTATTCAAAATTAATGTTTGACTTTGTGTAGTTGTCTTTGTTGACAAATCAAATGGCATTTGTCATAATATCGCATGTGAGGTATGTTAATATATCATGTAATATATGTGTGAATATATAATGTCACATATGTGTTGAAAGACCACGTGAAATATTGTTAATATACTTCGTTACATATGTGAAAATATGTAATGTCACCTAGGTGTTACTATATCACGTGCCACATGTCCAAATAGACAGCATTGGCCATGCGTTTGTCCTGGAGGCTTCCCCCGAGAAAATTGAAACATACACTGGAATTTTGTCTATGGAAGCGGATACTTAAAATACATAAGGTTACGTGGTAGATTATTAAATCGTTGATTGGAAAATAGGAAGGTGGCAAAATCGATGTAAAATAATTAAGGCAAATAAGCGATAACTTTCTGTCATACTAGACGTAATGGAAATCTGCTGTATAGCAATATTGTAAAGTGATATGCTATCTTAATTTGCAAAGGAAAAACATATAACCTTAATGAAAAAATTATGATGCAATAACATTGGACTGCTACGTTACAGCACCATAAGGTAAAATGTATCAATACGTTCAATTATACACTGACTTAAGCCCCATTTGTAAATGATATGCAAATCACCACACAACTAGTGTCACCTCGCAGAGTGAAATATGGCAACATTCATATTCATTTTGCCAACAAAACCCATATCGGCGATTTAAAATGTATCTTCCCAGAACATTAAATCGAATCGATTTTTCTAGAATAACTTTTTTTTGTCACGAGATATGCAGATTGAAAAGCAGACTGAAGTCTTTGTCTTGTTTGACATGTACACCCTCCCCTCCCATCCCCCCCTCCCCCCCTCACGCCAGCCTACCAGGCACGAATCCTCAATGCACACCACCAGCCATAAGGTACACACTGTATCCCTTCTTTACTTCTTCAATACCCATCCAGGTGTTTTTTTAATAAATTAGTTCCGAACATTTACTGATGTATTTTCAGTGTCCGTAGGTTTTTAATGTCAAATTGTGTCTCCATGTCTAATAACGTTTCTTTTCAATACCAAAATATTTATGTTCCATTTTCTATATCAGGACGTAAATTTAAAGTACCGTTCAGCTGATACCAGTAAGTATACAACTAATTCCGCGACAGTAGACTACAAAAATCCCTCCTTACATCATGCAACTAATTTTAATATCTTTTCTCATGCTCTATGTTTGTGCCAAATTCTTTACATTCACATACAGAAAATCAATATATTAGTTTCGTTTTCCCTTTCAAAGTCACATTTTATATCGTGATTGACAGTCACATGCTGGTTTCGATAAACTCCGTATATTGAAATACAATGGTAGAGAATGGCGGCTGTAGACATACTTCACCATCTGATATATGACTCTGTTCTGTATGTGTACGTTTTAAGAGAAACACTTGCGGGGTTATCGATGTTGTGAGAACAATATGTTTTGGTATGAATGCATTTCTAACATGAAAGATAGAAAATGGGATGGGGGATGGGACAGTTTGGGGGATTCGGGTCCGCGATTCATATTCCACAGAGGTGACAGTTCACACATATTCGGGTCGGATGACCATGCATGATTCCACAGACGCCACAGCAAAAAAACTCTAACAATACATTGCCTTTGATTTATGAATTGTTGCAGATATGTAACAGTGTTAAAAACATTTAAAACATTTAAAACTTTCTTTACGGTATTCAAACTCGTTTGCCAGTTTGATGTGCATTCGCATTTAACGTTTATTCTCATTGTATTACAATTTAATTTCAATACAGTTTTGAACAACAACCCTTCACCCAGTACTTTAGCTATTTTACCTGAAGTTATTTGGTATGATTAATCACATTATCTAACTTATGTCGTATCAAATAAATACAGCTATACGCATGCACTAGCATTAATTTAATGTATTAATACTGCATTATCTATTGTAATTATGTAATTTTTCAAAACCAAGGAAATATGCACCGTCAAAATGTAATGCATATTAAAAGTAATGTTATTCAGTAAATAAGTAGACTGACGACAAAAAGAAAACAAATACTGGTCGGCCGCTATCGACGTCCTCTCAGACGATAACACGCCTACAGTGGTCGAGTAATATATCTGGATGGCCCCGTATTAATTTACACAAAACAGTATATCCTTAGTGAACATAAACATCGATCGATGGAATGAGTTGAGTGGGTAGGCAGTCTTGGTTACCGTGATGGCGTCTTCCTGCAACATAACACCCTATGGCCTCATCTACACCATTACACCATGCAGAGGGAAATCAACTTTCTTCTACATAACGCCCTTTGTGAGGATGGTGCAACTCACATACCATAACACTTTGGGCAGTAAAGAACTATTGACTCAGTGTCGAAACCGCTTGTTGATTCAGCTAATAAATGCATGGCGACGTAAGGCATGCTATAACCGTCAAATGTTTGTTGGGTTCATTTTGTTTTGTTTGAACATTATCCCCGTTGACGTACCGTCAATAAATCCATTAAAGAACACCTTTATTACTGTTTGTACAGATTCCAATATCCCCTGCCTATCGTGATTAATATCAACGTTTCTCAGACCTGCGTCAAACACGACATAGCAGTAAGGGGTTTCCCCCTGAATTTTTTTTAAGAAAAAACCGAAGGAAACCTTGAAACTCTATAAAAAGAGATCCTACGTTTAAGATCATTGCACGTTACCATAGAGATATAAAAAAACAGAGCGTGCAACACATCTCCTTGGTTTAAATACTGGTACCCTGTAGTTTCATTTGCATGAACACACCCTCCAAAAGTGTCTTTTCTTTGTTTTCTTTCTAGGGACACCTATACTCGGATTTGTATGAAACCATAACGAAATAAGAGGTGTACGAATACTTTTTTCATATATATTAAAAGTTGGCACTTTCTTGTTGATGAAACGTTAAGAGTAGTATGCAAGTACGTAAGCTACATGTTTATTTTTGAGAGTGGTGTGTAACTGTGAATAAAAATTTTTGTTGATAATATACAACGATTTAACAGAAACAAAACACTTGGAAACAATAGCTTAATCATCGTCAATGATAATAGAGTTTAGAGTTTTACGTTAAATTACAAAAACAAAGAAGACAGCTGAAATGAGTAATTATCTATCTCGACTAACATATGTCTGACGAAATGACGAAAAGTGGACAATCATGTATGAGAAAAAGTATGTGTCACGATGTTTTTTGACTTCAAGCAAGTCTTTTTTTACACTTTGCAACATGTTTGGCTTTCTAAATAGGTTCTGTTAATTTTTGCACTATTTTAAAACAAAATTGCGATATTCTAACGTCGTATGAAAAGACATTTTACGTTAGCATTTTACCAGGTTTCTTATCTGATGATATTCATTGTTATTTCCGAAAAGTGTTTGTCTATGTAATATAAGAACAAAAGTGATGATTCAATGTTGACATGCATTAAATGAATTGCATTGCCTTATGTCATTGTAACTATATAACCCACTAAATAGAGATGGCAATATGTCATTTTCCCGTAAGCATTCATGTCAACTATGAATGTAAACTAAAAGCAGCTGAAGGCTTAAGTAAGGCTAATCTAAATTCAACAACTGTTGGAAATGGAGTTGTTTTCGGCGAGAGTTGAGATACAAGTCTTTTGCACTCTTTGCACAGACGTTTTCGAAAGCTCGCAAAATAAGTTTTCAATTACTGTTTGTGTGCATATTTATAATTACAACAATGATCAGGCATAATGAGGGATACCAGCTAGGTTGACATTTAGCCCCATAATGTGCTTAATATCACGTGGTCCCGTTCGTATGCAACAACCTCTAGTTCTAAAAATAGAATACAGTGAAAACAACTCAAGTATCCGCAAATGTCCTAATGCATGATGGAAATTGTATATACATTTACTTTAATCTATTCTATTTATACATTGTACTAAGATCTACGAAAATCCTCGATTTTCTCTCCATGCTTTGGTCGTTCTATGAACCTGTCAACAGCACTCCTCAGAAGTCGAGATGAGTAAACCGACTTCACATCGTTTTGTAAACAATATGCACACGTCTGCTAACAAGCACTGTTGTGTATTTAAACCTAACAAAGAGTATAGGAATAACGTTCGTATCATCAACAGTTACAGATCACTTACTGTGGCGAGACAATAATCTGTTGCCAACTGTTGATGAGCGAATCGTGGTAAATGGGTTTTATCGACTAGTTTACGACTTGCCATGGTTCGTGAAGTTCCATTGCTTCAAAACACAAGTTATCTCGTACACAGTATTTCATCGACTAGCTAACAACTTGTGTAGGAAGGTGATCGTCCGCTGTTTAATCAATGAAATTCGGCCAACACAATAGGTAATGCTTTCCGTTCATGAGGTTTTGGGGAATGGAAAAAGAACCCTTTTTTGAACATTTATCAAACCCTCATAAAACGCTATCAATACATGTCATTGCGTTACAATGGACCCAAGAGGAATGCAATTTATTTACGCGTACTTAGTACGTAGCCTTGCAACCTTAATGACCTAGATTTGCAAAAACCGTCATTCTAGTGAAACGTTGTCCTTGTTTTACCACTCATCAGACATTGAAAGGTCTTGGTTCCAGTGGGGTCATTGAGTCATCAGACATTGAAAGGTCTTGGTTCCAATGGGGTCATTGGGTCATCAGACATTGAAAGGTCTTGGTTCCAATGGGGTCATTGGGTCATCAGACAATGAAAGGTCTTGGTTCCAGTGGGGTCATTGGGTCATCAGACATTGAAAGGTCTAGGTTCCAGTGGGGTCATCAGACATTGGAAGGTATTGGTTCTAATGGGGTCATTGGGTCATCAGACATTGAAAGGTCTTGGTTCCAGTGGGGTCATTGGGTCATCAGACGTTGAAAGGTATTGGTTCTAATGGGGTCATTGGGTCATCAGACATTGAAAGGTCTAGGTTCCAGTGGGGTCATTGGGTCATCAGACATTGAAAGGTCTTGGTTCCAGTGGGGTCATTGGGTTATCAGACATTGAAAGGTCTTGGTTCCAGTGGGGTCATTGGGTTGTTGTTGATTTCAAGGATCATGTATCCCAGCACACCCATGATGAGGACGCCACACACGAGACACAGTTTATAGAGTAGTGAGAGCCAGATGGACGCTAGGAACACAACGGTCAGGCCAAATCCTTGACAGATCCGGAAACCGATAATTGCAGGCTCTTTTCGTGTTACGTTGGCGACCAAGATGTCTGTAAAATCAATAAAAGAATGTTACCTTGATTTATTCTTCACTTGGTGTCTTTTGAATCAAAATAAGTATGTAACATTGTATGACACTATCCTCTACATTAGGTATATCCTGTTTTCCTTTGAATCTAGTCAACTATAATAAACACATGTACAGTTAGTTATTTACGTAATACTAACATATCTTAAAAAGTTATAATATTTAATAATTGGTGACTTCTGTGGAGGTGAATCTGTGGTTATATGGACCTGAGGAAGTTGTACTAACCGATATAAAGTCGAAGTCAACATAACTTTGCATGTTCATATTAGCACATATTAACCTCAATTCCTATCAATAATTGATGAATATTATAACTATAAAATAAAAAAATCAATATTGAGTCAATATCATAAATCACCGACCGACCTATGTAGGAAAGAGTTATATTATCTTGTATAATTAAAAGATAGTTTTTAAGTATGAATCTGTATCTATGGTCTGTAGATATTGAATGAAAGCTGCATGTTGAATAAACCCCCTCCTTAATTGAGGACATGTTATTGCAACGTTCACTATGATGTATGTATGCTTAATAAACAAAGATAATCACCATACCGACATCGTTAGCGTTTTAACTGATGTGTGAGTCAGATTAGGATATAGGGTTATCTTAAGCCTTTATGTATTGTAGAAAACAAATATACGTAGACAATATTGTAATAGATCCTTCCCTCCTTTGTTTATTTTGATTTCAATGATACAAAAAATAAGTCTACTGCCGATTTCGTTTGTCTAAGTTTGATACATGTACAATTATGTCCCTCATTCAATATGCACCCTTACTCACACCTATTCCGCGAGCATAGTGTCTATTACATTAAATAATGATTGCAAATGGAAAGTATATAAATACTATTAATACGTAATCTTAAACCTGAAATGTACCGTTGCAATCAAAAGATTGTAACGAATCGATTTTCAGTTTCCATCTTTTAATTTTTTATATATGATTTTGCTAGGCTTATACAGAAATGATGCGGCATAAGGAATGTTTGATTTTGTATTTACGGGTTTCGTGATAACTGTTGATATCAAATGTAACAAAAGTTTACGATTTAAAAGGGATATCGAGTTTTCATGCTTTAAGAATTCCTTCAGGATTTTTGTGTATCTGCAGCGCGGACACATCCGAAGCCACATGTAAAACCTGTAAAGGTTCCATCCTAACAGATAACTTTATTGATATTCCTTCTCAGATTACAATATAATTCACCTACCACAAGGAGGAATCCTCCATTACAAGTTATGTGACTTAGATTATGAAAGCTTAGTATTGATTTGTGCTACTTTTGTTGATAAAACGATGAAATTGTATCATCGATAAAATCGTTATTAAATACATGTTTATCTCAGAATGAATAACTCTAACTACAATTTGCTAACATGTTAATCATAGACGAACAACGTTTATATAATTTATGTTTCGCGTTATTTTGAACATATGTTTATTTGATTATGAATTGACCATTAATAAACCTGTATATATATGTTCTTGTACATGTAACTCTTCAGGTTTGAGGAAATAAAGAGTTAATATCGAGCTGAACAACGACTCAATCAGGTATGTGATACCTGTGACACATTGTTTGCCATCTCTATGTAACCCTCTTTGTTAGTGTGTCCCTGTCCCTGTCAACATCATATGTCTATGAAGATACTCATTTTAAATTGTATGTTTTACTTTAGTTCGTTTTCTTATCTGAACTAGTTCGAGCTCACCAAGACATAAACATGATTAAGTAGTCAGTTCTTAGATTTTTTTGATTTTTTTCAAAATGTTCACATATCCACACTGTGATGAATCTGCCTGACTTGTTTTGTTATTATAGCAGTTTTGACATAGAAATAATACAACTCTCTACTAGTGGATGAGGCTATAGAATGTCGCACGTCCAACAGAAGGGATCGATCATCCTTTTTAAATTCCCATTTCAATTACTAACATTATCTGGGCCCCTGAGTCTTTCCATTACAACTGATTAGTTGCGACGATGGTTCTGTCATGCACAGCTATTCGCTAGAGTTTTTGCTATCTCAGCGGAATTCCAGGTCGTGAGATTTTGTGATATACAATACTGCGTTACCCAGATAAGCTAGAAGCATTGCCTCGCCTATGCGCTAATGTATCGTTAATCCTGGCTTCAATATACATCAGAAAAATCGATATGCTAATTTACAAAGAGTAAAACACACTAGAAGCTACATTAAATAATTAAAAAACACACTTTCATAAAGGAAATGTTTGTATTAAGTATGGTAAAACAAATGTAACATACTGTGACTCTCAACCTTTGGGTATAACCAGGAGTCAAAGGTATCCAGGTATTAAGGATATGTTAAAACCACTTTGTAACCATGACAACCAGTCAGTATCAACATTGTACCGTTACTACTTATTAGTCTCTAGACGTACTTTTGATTTGACCTATGGTCAAAACCTACTTTGAACTTGAGACTGCCAGACCGCGTCCACTGCCCCCCAGAGAGCCATATATCCAAGGACGGTATAGACACAGTCGTCTGCCGGCTCCCAAACATAGAGCAAGATCAGAAGTCCGAGCGAGATCAGGAAACCTGTAAAGGAAAGTGGAGTATAGTGGGGAAGGTAATAGCTAACATATAAGAAATAAAGATAAATATAGGATCTTACATTAGTTTCCATTTCATATGAAATGAAAACGAGTGTAAGATCCTTTTTATCACTTAATCAAGATTTGTGGCATTTATTCGTGTAAAACCATAATTTTCATGCAGCTTTGTAATGTAAAAAGCCGCCATTTTGATTCCAGTGCGTGAGTCTGTGACGTCATGTACTTGTCCTATGCGTGACGTCACAATTGAAACAATTGGAACTTACAACCAATCACAGGGCCGATAGGTCATATTACATGGGTCAATACGCCAAACACATGACATGGGTATATTCACTGGATAACACGGCACATTATGTGATAAAGGAAAGTATGTTGTGAAAGGTAATGGCCAACAATATCAGGACATCGTTAAAATAAGGTAACTAACGGGTAGGTGGTGAAATGTAATTTGAAACAACATCAGAAACTAGTAAATGTGAACAGCAATAGCTAACACATCAAGAATCATTTTAGTAACACAAAGGATGGTATGTTGTCAAAGGCAATCCAATGACCAACACTGTCAGCAAATCTTTAAAGGAGAATGTGTTATGAAAGACAAACCGTTCGCCTACAACATCAGGAAATCTGCAAAGTAGATTTAAGAATTATAAATTCTGATCAGAAAACCAGAAGACTATGTTGTGAAAGGCAATAGCCCACAATCAGTTGAATCAGTATAAATGAAAAGAAATATAATTGTAACAGTCATTAGCCAGCGAGTGTGGGAGCATAATTATATAATTAGAATACGAATGAATTGAACAAACTACAGCCGTTCTCCCTAAATAATGTAAGAGTGGATCAAAATAACTTATAACATCAGGTAACGCCTGTATTAATAAATGCAATGAGTTCCAGTTCACGTAGAGAGCATTGGACTAGTTTCAAATAGATACGCTATCAAACTCCGTTCACAACTTCAATGCCATAAAAACGAGTTAGACATCACTCTAAAATTATAATTTGCTTTACTAAACAAGGTAGAGAAAACAAAATTTCCTTGACTAAGAAATAGAGTAGAAAAAAATCATAAGAAATATGCCGTTTTAATCCCTGAGCACATGTGCTGATACACACACCAGATTTATTATATGATGGTGTTATCCCAGTGATTAAAGATTGGAAATATGTAGTAACGTAAGGTATTTTACAGCATGTTACAACTAACGGAACAGTTTGAAGTATAAACATATTTAGCACTGCCTCAACGTCCGATGACAAACGACAGACTTGGGTTGATACGAAAAGACAACTTAACTGGAACTGAGGACACAGCAAACAAAAAGGAATGCCCCTGGAACCCTCATCACCCAAAATGGAGGCGATATAAGGTAATGCAAGTTTTCTGAATCACATATGGCACTCGTCATGATGTCTCCAGTCAATTCAAAGAACTCGGTAAGTCTAATACATGGTGAAGCCATATCTAAAGGAGAGAACTCTGTGGTAGTGTTACAGATTTATCAATAGAGCGTGTATATCCAGGAGTCATGTTAAGTAATACAGATAATTACGCTGGCAAGACCAATAAAACTACAGCAAGCTAATTGAGGCTGTTAATCTAGTGGGAAATAACTTATCATCGTAAGGAGGGAACTTGATATAATATCTATCTCAGTAATTATCTTCAGTACCATTTAGGTAGACAGGGAGTCGAGCACAGAGACGTTGAGATATTTGGAGGTTATTAAAGATGACAGTAGACGTTTACAATTTGGAAATGTCACAAGGGTGAGACGAAATATAAAACAAATGGCGTGTCTAGTCACTATCGGGGTGTTTGTGGTGGTCGTGTAATTGCAGGCACGTTATATAGGGACGGTTTTCATCTGTCGGCTTTTATATTGGTAGACAGAATTGAGCTCAAACCTGTTTCAAGCATGACAATATGTTCCTTATTTATATTCATAACATAGGCTTGGTTTCCAGTTGTTACTTATGCATAGTTCCATACTAACCCCTGTAAATAGGGAAATTGGCAATAAGTTCCAAGATCGGCTTTACATAGCGGTGTTAATCGAAAGTGGATTTTAAAAAGTTTAATAACATTAAATTTGAGATATTTACAATTCTGTTCAAGCGTCCTCTCCAACCTGTATACCTCAATTCCTCCCGCTTACTTGATACCTCTATCCTCTTGTTTTAAACAGGTTAACACTGAAACATATCTTTTCATTGGAAACTATATTTATTTTGCTAAACATGATAACAAAATGATCAGTTTTGGTCGACGACACTAGCGTTGAATTTTGTGGAAGATCATTCCAGCAGTAGCTCGGTGTTCTTATAGGAATCATCTGTGCAATGATTTGATTTGATATTTTCAAGAAACTGACTTAATTTAAGAGTTATGAAATAAAGGTGATAAAACACCTGTCGTCCGAAACTTAAATTTCACACCGATATATTATATTGACGGTGTATGCCGTTAAATAAAAAAGACTTTTACGAATTCGCTGCATTTCATTTATCGTCAAGAACGTGATATATAAACCTGATATGAATAACATTCAACACAATACCGGATTTTATGACAACGTAACGACTTCAATTTTTTGTTCGTAAGTAGTAAAATTACATCCTACACTGCTTATACAGTTTACATGTCGCTATCGATTCGCTTTTCCTATTTGGAGTATCAGGGGTTTACATCGCGATTCATTACCAATAAGGATTTTAATCTCATAGGTGATTCGCTACTTTAGAGATTGTTCTAAAATGTCACAGTTAATTCTCTAAAGCTTAACCTGTTCCGTGTATCAGGAATCTATATATCACATTTTTATTCTCTACTTCAGAGTCTTTTTCTAGATTTCAGGATTCCCCAGATGGACGCCCCTGATCAGCACACACTTACTTGGCAATATTTGTCTGCCGAAGAGGTTTTCATCTACGCTGTCGAAATGATCCGACATCAATCTGTGACGATTGAGTATCTTTTAAATTTTACCGGACATGTTTGGCATCAGCCCGGATATGGCAAGGATTTATCAGACATTGTACAGTTTGAACTACTTATGTAAAAAATAATTGAACATGTGAGTTTACGATATTTAAAGTGTTGAGAGAAGAAATATCGCATAGCGTATTTCCCCCACACCTGTGATGTGATGTGAAGACGCGGCATACATTTGATATATAACTGCATTTGTTATGTGAGAAACAGAATATCTTCGTAACGAAGTTGATACACGGTGTGTTAAAATAAAAGTATGGGACCAAACAAATTCATTATAAATATCTAGGAGTTAGTTATCATCGCTAACCATGTCCCTTGATGGTACCATGTTATGCCGTTCCTTGTGTAACTGTCGTCCATTACGCAAAGGCGCTACAATGTATAAAGACGATGTAATTCGAAGGTACACAATATTCCACTTAGTGTAATGGAGTATTATTGATGGATGGATTTGTGTTCCGAACGTCGTTGAAAACGAAATTATTAACGCTAGGAGCGTTTCTATGTGATTAAGCATAGTCGTAAATTGATTTATTTGAAATAGCGCCCGCGGTATTGCTTTCCACTGATAATTGGCTACCTAATACAGAACTGACTTCATCCGAGGTTACATCACGAAGGAATGCTTAGTTTCCGATTCAAGTGTTCAAATTGCCAATCTTCGAAGAAAAACATGAAAGCAAATTCCGAACGAAATTAATCAAATCTCTAATTATTCCTTTGAATTTTTATATCACTAAATAGTTTGTGCTACAATTTGAGGGGTTTAAAGGAACCATTTCCCGAAATAAAACAAAATGCTGAGGGATCTTTTCTAAAGGAAAGAAATAAAAAACTCGCTGAACAAGTATTACTGAACATGTAAGGATATATTTATACCACACTGTTCGTGTTTGAATTCATTTAATAGAAGGTTAAAGGAAAATATTAAGAGGATTTTATTATTTAGGATACTTAACTGATAGTAAGTATTTCGTAAGGGCTAAATCCTGACTCAACATTTCTTGACCTTCAGAAACGCCTATCCTTATGGAATTCTAACATTATACTTCTTGTACTTTTTGCATGGTTTTAATGTAAATAATTCTTTATTCATGTATATATTGCCCAACGGTTTTCTTGACATGCTCTTCTTCTATTTTGGTATGCTGCATCAGCAAACCAAAATTAGATGCCTTCTTATCACTTCTTAATGTGATTATCTAAAATGTGTTGAAATCAACAGAATACGCCAGCGAGGACTTTACTTTGTAAAAACATTCTTACAAATCTGTTTCACTATCGTCTCTCACGTCAGTTACATTTACAATGTATAGTACCAGACACCAAATCGGATAGGGATGAGTAACTTTGAGCAATTCGCTTACATTACAAACGTCAAGTATTTATAATAAAAAAATCTGCCGCTACTCGACTGATATCCGGTCTTCTACTATATATGTCATTTAAGATATTCGTGACCCTTTGTTACGAGACTATATCATAAGGATATGAACAACAAGCGCTACATTCCTTTTCTTTAGAGGAGTTTCTAGCTGAAGCATACAGTGAAAACAGAAAATATATCATCAACCAAAACTGCACACACATCTCAACAAACCTATCGTTCTTTTAGTATAAGTAACAAAGAATGCGGTTCACAAAGTCGTTGTTCTACGTAAGAGGATACTGTGGTTCTGTTATAACAGGTATACGATTTCTAAAGTGTATCCTTATTCACCTGTGATAAATACCCACCTTTTAGGACAAACACTATAGGTTTAACTCGTTTCTGGAACCTTTCCAAAACGAGCAGAGTTGCTAACTGGCAAGTCCCGTAGCACATCATGAAGTAGCCCACCATGGACAGACCCAGTCCGTCTGTACCGTATACCTGGAAACGACAGACAAACAAGGAAGTACTTATTAGGATCAGGCATTTTCAGTTTTGAAGAAGGATATCGATTTTTTGAAACTCAAGTCATAACCAAACAAAAAGAAAGCGAGTGGGAAATCTTAAGATTGCCTAAGCCTCAGGAAAGTCTCTCTGTTTCCAGTTGTATAATATAAGACTAATTCATACACATGGGTGTAGGACAGGGAAATTCCACCCGAGGGGTTTCAAATTTGGTAAAACCCAAGGCTTTGCCGAGGGTTTTGCCAAATTTGAAAATCCCGAGATCGGAATTTTACTGTCCTACACCCTCGGGCATGAAAGATTATTTTTCTCTAATCCCAACCACCAGAATAAACCAAGAAACCTTGAAAATGCGTTTGGACTGGCCACCATTTTGAAAATATAAATTTTCCCTGAACATTTCAAACAAAAACGAATCAGCCAGCCATATTAAGCATATTCCATATTTGCAAACAATGTTTGCGCCGAAAAATTAATCACATCTTTGTAACGTGTACGGTAAATATATCGTAAAAGGTTATAATTTCATCACGTCGCCTTTTTCGCATTGCAGCATCGGATAGTACCGAATTCGTGACGTCACGTCATTGTTGAGCCTTTCTGACGTCACGTCACGTGAAATGGGGTGTAAGATAGAAATTTCCTATACCCTTTCCTACCCTGGACTAATAGAATCTTTCACCCCCTTTGGGGTGAGATAGGGATATCTCAACCCGAGGGGGAAGATTCTTATGTTGCCAAACACGAGGCTTTGCCGAGTGTTTGGCAACTTAAGATTTTTTCCCCGAGGGTTGAGATTCCTCTATCTTACCCACAAAAGGGTGATTTTTTTTTTCTCTTACCCTGTTCCCCCGATCTGTATCATATACACAATGTAATGATAACGTTACATGCTAAATTCAGGGTTGACGTGACGTTGATGGATTGTTGACGTGACGTCATTTTTTTGCTGAAGTGACGTCATACCATTTTTATGAATAGGGGAATCCCCCCGTCTCAACCCTAGGGTGAGACAAGGTAATCTCACACCGGTAAAAGTGCGGATACACCTGTCCAGGGTTAGAGAAAGCTCTATCTTACACACGGGGAAATGAGAGAAATATAATGGAACACTCCTTTATGAGATAGACAGAGAAAACTTGACTCGCGAATCAGATTTTTAAAGTTTAGCAGGAGGTTTCTGTATATCATGTACCTATCAAGTGTGGGAGTTATGTAATGTCTATACCCTCCACATCCTTCCTTTATACCATGTTTTGTCTCTTATCCTAAGGACATAACATAGGAAATTTGGTTGAAATCTAATCAGCTGTTCAATATAAATAATGTTTAAAATGAAAACATTGGCAGAAGACACACGACGGTCGACGGTCTGACGAAGGGCAAAAGGTGCGTCATAGCATAAGCTCACTGGTTTACCGGGCAAGGCGAGCGAAAAGTTCCAATTATTACGAAATCAATCTGGAATTTAACGTTAATTATGGTATGATTCTCAATTAGAAATATTGAATCAGTTTATTTCCATGACAACGGGACGTTCTCCTGCAAAAGGCAGTAGTACGCGAGACTGCAACGCGTAATATCCGGATATTGGCTATAAACAAACAATTCTCCAAAATCACGAAATGTCATCAGAGTAATTGGGGATTTTTTCTTGTCTTTCATTAAGAGAGAGGGAAAATGTGGATCAATAATATTACGTGTTTAATAATTTTAAAACTATTTAAATCGTAATCGGGTTTTTAATTTTGCATTGTCGCTTTATATGTTCGTAAATGGTAATACCAAGGTGTTTCAGAATATCGGATTTTTTCATCCGTTTAACAAAAGGCCCTTCGGGAGTAACAAGGGTTTTGTTGTATATGACTAATTCATTCGAACCGAATGACACAGTGTCGATTGTTTTCAATCAGTGGTACATATTCCGTCGGGAACTGTGATTATTTACAGAGATATATTTGATAAGTATATTGCACCGAGTCACCAAGTCTCAAAATCTATATCGGGTGTTCTCCAATTGATTTCCCTGCCCAATCTGTAATGAGTATATATGTACAAGGCAGCCTTGGTGAACATCAGGAACTCCAGGACACCGGTAATTACTGTACGTAAGACAGCTTCTTATTCCTCAGGAATTTTTCTATGTCAGGTGAAACATAATTGTTTTGTTAATTCGCACGGAAATGGAACATTTCCAGTGCTAAAATGCGGCGGACCAATCAAGATTGATGCCGGTCTTGATGGTTCCAAGGTTCGCTAAAACAGCACTGATCCTTATTTGGAACGAAAAAATCTCTTGATGGCTTTAATGGCAGGTTTCTCGAATAAGATACAAATCCTCTCACACGATATTCCAACATTCGAATACAAAAAAAATACTACTGCTGTTAGATATATTATGGCCGCAATTAATGTTCTATGTATGGATTTCTACCTTGAAGTCGTCGTCATTTAGCGACTCTCCATTTCCTGAGTGTATATCAAGCCGGTTTCGAAAACAGTTCAGGGACATACACAGAACCCTCTGGTTGATCATCATACACCTTTCTCTTCTTTTTGTATAGCAGATATATTTCGGAACATTTGATATGGTATATTATTCTTTTGATCTTAGAAACCATTAATGAGTCTTAAATGGACGAAACGGCCATTAAATGTTCATTTTGTTGGGGATTCTGCTTCTATATAATAAATATCTAACATGTGCTTATTGCTTAATATTTCTAGCACCTGTTCTACTACTCGGATATGACCTCTGGTTTAACTGGTCGTGCCCTATAGACCACAATAAACGAAGGTAGTTTAGAATTATTTTCTCACATCCCATGCAATGTTCTGCGAGGGATTTTTTTGCGTTTATTCGCTGGATAGTTCTTTCAAGAATTAAACTGTCTTGCGTTCAATATAACTAAATACAATTCTGTGAATGTAAAAGCAATCCAACATGATCATTTATTATAGGTTCACTACAGGATTTATTCCAGGTGTTTGTGTTCGTTATCATACATAGACGTTTATCAAATGATTTGCCTTAATCTGGCAACAGCAATATGAATGTCAGTGTGTCAACGAACTGAAACCGTTTTTGGTAATGGTAAGGAAAAAGATGATTGGAAAGGAATTTGCGTACAATCATTCTTAATCGACAAATGCTCTCTAACATTAATCCAATAAGGCGTGATTGGAAATTACACTGAGCTGCTTTTTTTCTTTGTATTTTTATCAAACAGAAAATATCAGAAGATTATAAAAGACGGTGATAAGTTATTGTCCATTGTAAGACACATACTGAGAATATTTTGTTTTGTAATAGCAATTACCTTTCGCACTATGATCACCTCGATACCAAACTCTACGACAAAATCATTATCCTACCTATTGAACTTGAAATCAAGGACAGTTCATATTTGTTTACTTAAGCCCCTATTTATCTATCTTTATTTACAATATGACCAACAAAGACGGCTTACTACTACTACGATGGGTGTGACGATGACGCTACCAAGTGAATTATCTCTCTCTTTCTTGATAGTGACACCAATGCTTGCCCAACCTGTGACGTTTACATGTCGCAGTTGATTCGGTATTCACGAGCTTGCTACACATTTCATGATTCCTTTGATAGATGTCGACTGTTCACGGACAACCTTACAACACGGTTTCCAATGATGCAACTTGATGAAGACTATGGAGAATTGTAATGGTTGCCTTCCTGATCTCACGAGGACGGTCTATATTTCTTTGTGTCATAAGAAGGTCATTGGTTTTATTACACTCACAGGTGTGCCTTGTTGTTTGGTTGTCACGACTAAATTCTAGCTTTTATGACGTGACTAAAATATGACCTAGATGCACATGGTAGATAGGGCGCTATATCAAATGTTGTATATTATTATTATTATTATTATTATTATTATGGTAATATCGAATATGAAGCAGATAACGCTTACCCTTCCGGACTACCTGGGTTACTCCTTTTACTGATTTCTGGAGTTGTAGTTACGGTTTTGTTGACACTTCGGTATTCACTTGTTGTTTCTGTCATGACTGTTAACTCGTTTCAGCAGAAGTAGCATAACTCACTGAAGAATGCGAAACGCTTGTTTAAAACAAAAACATCTGTCTTCCCAAAATTGAACAGTAGGACAATTATAATAGTAGTTGATGGATGGAAGAATGCCCGTATTTGTGGAGGCTAGACAGTTTACTGGTAGTAGGCTATGGGAAGGACCAGCTTAGAGGTGGCTTGCTTTAATATGACTTTTAGTGTTCGGCCGAACAGGTAACAGGTTTGTTTGATAACTGCATTACACATTTACATTAGATGTTTAGTAAATTTTCGACTGCATTGACTATCTATCTTCTATTTCACGTATTGTCTGTTAAAATGTTATGTATAATTCAACACAAAACTCTTATAACATTATGTATATAATAAAGTAAATCAATATCTCCATTCTATTTGCTTTGATTACGTTTGAATGAAGTGATATGCTAACTTTCATCTCCTGAAAAGAAATCTTATAAATTCTGAATTCCCCATAAAGGTGATTTTAGCATAACTTATCGATTAAGCTCTTACGTTTAAAGTCCACAGCTATGTTAAGATACACGATTGGTAATAAATGAGAAGCTGCTAACGTACATTGCCAGACGTAATCTTTATCTTGGTGAATAATTCATTGGACAACCTGTAAAGTAAATCGGACTTAGGACGTCGTGTCCGTCAGATTGTACCTAAGAACTTAACTCGATCAGATACATGTCAGATTGTCTATTTTTG
Organism: Mizuhopecten yessoensis; assembly: GCF_002113885.1. Taxonomy (NCBI): domain Eukaryota; kingdom Metazoa; phylum Mollusca; class Bivalvia; order Pectinida; family Pectinidae; genus Mizuhopecten; species Mizuhopecten yessoensis. The sequence goes on along the minus strand of NW_018480077.1, from coordinate 85,656 downwards.
TTAATAAAGACATTTCATGGTAGCCCGTTTACAGGTGTGGTACAATACAACGGACACTTAATGGAATAGCTGCTGACGTCAAGGACACAATGACCTTTTGACCCGGGACAATAAAATATATGAGATAGAATACCAGATATTTTCCCAAGCACAAATGAGGAGTGAAATACTGAAGGTTCTGCCAAACATGTGCTATTATATTCAACAAGAAATCATTCATTTAATTCATTACCTACACGTTATATCTTGAAATTAACATTGTTTTGTCATATAAAAAAAAGGGTCCAATGTTGGTGATGTATTCACATGATGCGATATTTTCCTGAGTTGTTGGTAGCAAGATTAGAATTAAAAGTGTTAGCTTATCCAATTACTTGAGTTGTAAGAGACATATGTTCTGAAAACAAACCACGGTATTTTTAAAGTACCACAATTTTATTTTGGTTTATTAAAATGAACTCTCTTTTGACCTTCCTCAAGCTCAATCCGAAAGACACTTCTTTTATCGATAGAATCTTATAGAACGATTTTATAACATGGTCAAGAAACATATCTAAATGGAAAACCATCCGATCATGTATCGATACTTATCAGGTATCTTAGCCTATATTTAATCCAGCTTGTTACTTATGGGGCGACCACGATCTGTCAAATAAATTCTTCAAGACGAGATAGACTGCATTGGCAGCTCTTTGATAACAGTGATGAGTCGGTGGAACAGCGCTAATTAAAGACTGTCGTATTATCATCGTCCCTGGACACATTGTCATCTGTAATGGGACCTGCGCGTGTATTGTTCTGTTTCAGCGCGAGGCTAATTAACGGTCTCTATATCTACCGGTTCTCCCACCTGTAATCAGCGCGTCAACTGATACCGTAATTAACGGAATGCCTCCATGTAAACCCATGACCGGTCAGCAACTCCGTAAATCAATTAAAGATGATGATGGTGCTGTTTGTGACCCGTACATTTCAGATAATAAGTCTTTATAACGGTCAATCACATTTTGAATTGTAACAATCATCAAAGAACGAGAACAAAATTATTTGTTCATCAATTTGATTTTAAACCTTTTGCATAAATGAGGTTACAACGCGGAGGCATGTTAAATTCGAAATTTAGTAATACGGTCACCACGGAGAGCATGTCGCCGTCAAGTTATTTGTTAATATTGAAGAAACATGTTTAAGGCTGAGTTGGCGAAGGAATCAAGACCAGACATGGTATTTCTGGCCGACATCCTTTTGAGATCTGGAAAGACAGTTTTCTTTGGTCGTGCTATTTGATCCCACCAATAGTGATACAGACATGTCATACGAAGCGGGACATGGACATGGCGGTCAACGAGTTACTGGGAACTTGTTTGATGTTAAAGGGAATAACCTATGGAATGGCCGAAGAAAGACTAATTACGATTTTCATTATAATCTTTCCATCTAAAAAGGTATTAATATAACCAAATATTTATTACCATGGTTTCATGGTGGAATAGAAATGTATTTTTCATCCAAAATCACAAACGAGAGTCAAACGTGACATCGACTTCGGTTTATAGCATTAAGACGATATCCCCTTGGCAGTGCATATACAAATATCAAGCAGTAAGCATATCAAGAAGCCTAAAGACGAATAAACTGTATGTGAATGAGGGTATATACCAACCATTAAGTCTGGAAATTAGTTGATAACTCGACAAACCGCACTGACTGTTTTTCTTTTTTTTAATTCATGGTGTGTCCTTGTGTTCTAGTTTACCCTGAATATAATTGAGCACGAATAAGCTACTAAGTTTAAAGAATATGTAAGGCACTTTTGGTACATGAACGACTCAAAACATCGCGGCAAGCTGTTACATCTTGAGCCTCCAAGCTCGGACAGATTGATACATTAACACTTCTAGCCATGTCTTGTAACTTTTGGGAAAATAATAATGCTTACCTTTGTGACGTCATTGATGACGATCCCCTGTTGCATGCCGGTAAATATCATCAATAATCCAAGCATGAGGAATGTTTTTGTCCTAAAGAAACTTAAACTTTCCTGAACCTTTTCTTTTAAACACATTTTCCTTTTGTTCAGAATGATGTCTGGTTTTCGTAAACAACACCCTACTAGGGTAACAGACACACACCCAATAGCCAGGAAGATTATTTTTAGAATCTCTACCTGGTGTAACCTTCCGTCTAGTAACATAGTATTGGGGAAAATTTCATACCCAAAAGCGTTAAAGGGATATGCTATTGGTGTTTTACATGGGGAGGTGCAGTTTGTCGAGGCGGACTCTTCCCGTAAGTAATTAGAGTAGTTCCCATGAAACATGACGTTGGTTGCAGTATCGTCCATGCCCAACACAAGCGATTCCAAAAGATTTCCAAATATTTGTGCCGAGTGACAAAATATTACGAACACTCCTTGAAATTGTTGTATGGAGCGTTCCATTCTCATGCCGGTAACGGCGGAATAACTGGTGCCGTAGCTGCCAATCAGAAGTTCTTGTACTGACCACAACGGTGCCTGAAGAAATCCAAACAGACAGGAAGCGGGGATCAACGTGATGAATGCTGGGAACATATTTGCCGCCACAAATAGCACGTGACTGAAGACGGAAACGAGGATGAGACCTTTTGGCCTGGCATTCTGTGCAATCCAAGAGGACATTACACACCCTATGATAAAACTACCGTAAATCACTGCCAGTGATAAGGTCCCTAGATGGTAGTTCGTATATAGACTACTCTGAATATTTCGTAACGGCAGGAAGGATATAAAAGCACACATTAGACTTGTGCACAGGGATATGAAGTTCTTCCATATGGAACGTCTGCTTTCCATTCTGTGCGATGGAATGGAAACATTATCCTGACCATCAGGGCTGCCGCGCAGTCTTCGAAGTTCGTTCCATTCATCACTTAAACGCGTGGGTCGTTTCACAGACGGCGGAAAAGTAGTTCCGGAAGTCGGTTCTGTTTGCTCTGCAATAGCCGGAGTTTCATTTGAGCCACTCTCCAGGCGTCGCCCGAGTCTCCCCCATAATATAGCCCTGACCTCCGAGGAATCAGAATCCCTTGAGGGAGTGTGGTCGGGGGAGGAGTCACAATCGGCCATCATTGTGAGGGATAGGAGAGTCAACCGGAAGTAACGTCAAGGCGCATACTGGTGATGAATCTGGAAATACACAGAAAAGAAAAGAAGATTAGAAACGTTAAAGCGTCATTTAAAATAAGGGTCAGTTAGTTATGTATAATTGCAACGTTATAGAAGATTGGTGATGTGTACAACCACTGTTGGCTTAGGTTTGAGGCGTTGTCATGGAGATGTACATGATTGTTATCATTAAAATCGAACTACAGAAACATTATCTATATGCATAGCAGTGCTTATACAAGGAAAAACTATCACAAAATGTGCTTTGTTCGGTAGACGTACGCTCCACATCTGATTTAATCAGGTAGAATCTGCATTCGGTTCTCATTGTACCGATAGATATATGTGTAATGTAAGTTCCGGAGGAAGCTTAGAATGACGGACACTTTGAATCCGAAGACAAAGGTTAAAAGGAAAGTGAGCCGTGAAATAATACGTTCAATGAAGAGTACTGTTAAGGGAAATGCACTACTTGGTTAAGATAGTGAAAGCATTTACATTTTTTTATGCCTCCTCATAGCAAATTGAATGTTTTAGTTTTGCATAATTTACCATGTATGCGATTCAAATTGCACGACACGAGAAAATATTATTTGTTTTAGAGTATAACAATAGAATAAGAAAATCCAGGTAATGTTAATGCCGCACTTTTGACATAATTATGTAAATATACATTATCCATGAAAGTGCAAGTCGCTGGCAACGTTTTCGTTCGTCGTTCGTCTCGTAGTACCATTGGAAGCTAGGAAGAAATTATATAAATTGGTACAACTCCTTGTGAACGTACACAAGTTGTGGAAGCCTGGGGTATTTTTTCGTATTTTTTTAAAGAAATTAATATATAACATTTGATATAGCGCCCTACATAAACCACACTTAAGCGCTTTAGAATATATAGATATACAATCAATACAATTTTGAGGAATTTGCAAGCCTTATCAGGCGCTAACTACTAGTCCTATGCCACCTGGCTAATATCTCCATAAGTGTGTATGCCTGCGTGTGTGCTGGGTTTTACTCTGTAATTTGTTCTGTTTGTAGTGGGACCGTGCTTCCAACGGCATCATTTATAGTGCCACCTCACTTGAATGCTACAGCACAGATACCGCAACATCCAACCCAGACCAATTTATACTCCACCTTGGTTGTTGGAGTTGTGTGAGCAAGAGAAAAACATTTTCACGGAATATCCATGCGTACGACGACTTCGGGGATCGAACCCCGGCCGCATGCGTTGAAAGCCGGGGTGTTAAGCAATCGACCAACCAGCCCACATAATCCGTTACTTGAAATCATTGTGATCATGATAATATTGATCATGAAAGAGATAGGTTTCTCATGAAGGATGTCAAAATTGGCGAGGCGTGAGCAATAAGCTTGCAAGGTAGACAAAGAAAGTGAGCATTGCAAATCGATAACTCTAAAGTTAGTAAACCCAATACCGACTGAGGGTATGCGGCTCTTACAAGGTCTGGAGCACATTTAGGGACTCCAATCCATTTACAGTTGACGAAAAATTATAGTTAGTTTTTTGCTCATTTTCTTTGTATGGGTGTGACGTACAACAGTTATCTACGACAGAACATAATACACAAGAAGGCGCTCAGAATTTTTCTGTGAAGCAATTCAAATGTTTATTTCTAAAACAAAAACCGATATGACTTACTCCCTATAGGATGGACGTTAATCGAAGTCTACGTTCATATTAAAAAAGGAAAATGTAAGCCTCTTGGGCGCCTTTGCAAAATGAAAAGCAAAACCTCGAATAATAGTTTATTTGTTTAACGTCTACATATGTACATCATCTGCATTATTATTGCCTGAAACGGTTTTTTTCTGATACTGTGATAAAAATTACAAATATATTATTTGTTCAATTATATACAATCAAGTATATTTCATTGTCTGTTTTTCCTAGCAGGACATTGCGGTAATCAGTACAGTATAAACCAGTGTATCATTTAAAACATAATGTAATGATGTATGACATATATTTCCTTATTATTTGTCCACGTAACCAGTAGAAACTAGCCTTAAAGTTCCCATCAATCCAGGTCAGGACAATTATTATCGTGTATGTTGACAAATGAACTACTAATATAATTGAGCTATTTCATTTTGTGGTGTAACATACAATGACTTCCCGTCACATATGTCCCTACATTGTACAATGTACAAAACGGACAAAGACAATCTATCAACGCTACATATCAATATAGAATCAAGTGTGCGTAACACTCTCTGGTACATCACAGTCCAATTTATAAACTGCTTCGAGGATCTTCCAATACAGCTTAAAATAATCTGATTGTATAAAATGCATTGTTCAAATGATGAAATTATACCATCGATAGTTTAATAGACATACGACTGTGTATTTGTGGCTATACAACCTTTGTCATACCGACCGTTGGTTTGAATCAGGGACACGCAATGATTGTATGAGCTTAGTTACTCACACAGGAGCAATTTCCTTTAAATTACTCATCAGCTAGCCTTGCAATTTATAATGTTACATATACATATATATTTTGAAACCATTCATCTAGGCGGAAATAAAGATATATGATACATATGCGGAAGAATGTCATTGTGTCGATCACCCATCCCATAATACTGTCTAACCATGGTACAGCATTGTATGTTTGTATAGATGAACTCACCTATATCAGTATGTACAGGGATCGATATTGATTTTGGTCCTCGTAGTGACTAACACGCTCAATGTAAGGTAGGATTCGGCTCCAGTTAGATTTTTCATTTCATGACCATAGAGGAGTAAAATTTACATACAAACACCTGATGACAGATGGCGTGTCGGAAGGCCGCTTTTCAATATGAAGTCGATTCCAGTTTATCTGTTGATTATTACAGACTCTGATTTGTTAGAATGGTCTCCGAGTGATGGATCAGGTGGCACAATGCGATTTCCTGTGATGAAACCCAGTGTTGACAGAAATTAAACAAATACGGTCGAAAAAAAAACATTCAGATACTCTCACCCTGTCTTCGATTTAGATTAAGAAAAATATGGTTCAAGTTTGTTTATAAATTGAGTTTTGGCGAAAAATGCCATTTTTTTTTTATTCTGGCATTTACCGTTTTTGAATTAAGGCAATTTCCTTCAAAGATTGAATACGGAGTGAGCGTTGACACGTTTATTTCCCTGTCTTCAAAAATGTATAGCAACACAAGGGCATATCCTGCGTTTCGTTTATTCATTTATTCTTCGCTGCAGGCGGGTGATTATGTCCAAGGAAGCAGTGGCTTTAGAGGAGGAGTACGCAGCGTTGTATGTCTACTTGAGTGTATACGATCAGTTGTGCACAGTCGCTGTGTATGTAGCATAGAATAATCCGGTTTAGAAAGATTAAGAAAACACATTTCTCTACGATAGCCATTTTAAACAAATCAGAGGCGATGTAGCAGGTCAACGATTGGTAGAAGAAGATATCGACCAGGAACTCCGACACTGCGATTATATAACGATCGTGATACATGCTGATGGGTTTTCCAATATCCCCGAGGAATGACATACATATACGTGCCATTGTGTATGATGTCTTTTCGTTGATACAAGCTATAGAACAGCTTGATGTAAAACTGGATATCACATGGAAAACTACCTAGTGAGGAGATTGAAAGGCGGTTGTCATGCTAGCAGGACCTCTAGGACGACTTTAAGACTTCTCGTGATTATACACCATCCATTTCAACAGATGTGTTGTCAGCAATACGACATATTTATGTTCATATTTCATTTTTTTGTCTCAAAATGATTAAAGTTTTTTCTTTTATACAGTAAAACATTTCCAAACGGCTTTGATGTTTGATCTCCCAGAGGGTAACTGATGTGATATTATTATGAGGTGTGGCCCCTCCCCATTCTCCACTCAATGGCGCCTTCTGCTCTGACTATAAAGAACAAAAGGTTTAAAGTCGGGAACGTCACTGTTATTGGGGGCCTAGGACGTCTAATAGCTAAGTCAAATACGAATGATTTGTAATTATTTTTTGTATTGTCAGAAAAAAAAAATTCCATTAACGTCCTAGGTTGAAATCAATAAGTTCTTATCAGCGAGCTTTGCATGGTTCACATGTTTCCCCGACGTCGTTATGTAAATTGTCATGGTTATTGATAGCCATCGCATTGCCATTATACACGGGACCGGTCAGGGTTATACGTCTACCGTGATAACAGTTTTGTATGGAGGTGTAAGATGAATCTTCAGGCGTTTCTGAAAGTTGCTCTTCAAATAGATATTAAAACTAGGTCACGGACTTCAAATCGTTAACTGAGCAGCGTCCTCCAAGTTTGGTCGATTGCTTTTAATATGGAGGCATCACTGGCGTCGGAGACACAGTTCCTATAGGGAAAAAAAGCAAGAATTGCTGAACAAACAAATTCTCTATCGATCTTAATTAAGACATTAAACTAATTTGAGAGAGAACGATTTGCCAACAGCACGAAAGACAGCTTTAGGCGAAACTAAATTAAAGAGTGAAAGAAATTCCCATTCGATCGTTACAAAACCTCGGGAAAGAAATGGTATGGTAGTTTTTAGCATCTGATGTGATTTATAACAAGGAACTAATGAGGCTTCTATAATTACAGAACTGTTGATGGTACTAATCGATTTAATGAAAGAAGGCGAAAGCTGCATCACTTCTTCACGTCTTTGAAATAAACATAACTCGCTTTGTTAAAATATAAAACATTTGATATAGCGCCCTATCTAGCTAACATAAGCCACTCTAAAGCGCTTTACAGTACATAGATATACAATTTTATACAGTCAATACAATTAGCATAAATATTAATCAATACAATATTGAGGAATTCACAGGAGCTGCCTTATCGGGCGCTAACTACTAGTCCTATGCCACCTGGCTAATATCTCCCTATGAGTGTATGCCTGTGTGTGTGCTGGATATGTATTGTGTTCTGTTTGTAGTAAGACCGTGCTTCCAATGATTACTGTGTAATATCGAAATACTTCAGAATCCCTGTCCCACTGTACTGTGGTTTTTCGTATATGCAGTAATCTCCCCTTAATTTCGTTTTGGATATAGCTGTAGCACATTTGGACCAGGATACTTGCTTTGACAAGGTAGCACAGTCAGTAAGAGCGATAATATACCTACCTGGAGTCGAGGGTTCGAATCCTGGGCCCGTATTCATAAAGCTGTTCTCGTGTTCAGGCATAGATTCTGTGCTCAAACCAACTTTCTTTTAACTTGCTTAAATCATGTCAAACGATCAAAAAGTCATATGTAAACACTGAAAACAGCTTTCGGCTTTAAGTCTCTCCAATGGTCTTCCAAATCATTGACAAAATAAGATTTTTTTTAAATTCATAATCGGAACAAGAAATTTGGCTTGAGCCCAAAATAACTTCACGCTGGGCACAAAATCCATACTTGAGCATGAGAACGGTTTCATGAATACGGCCCTTGGCCTCGACACATACGTTTTACAATCAGAACACTGTTATTGATATTGTTTTTGTTTATTGCAATTGTTGCTTTTTTCAATAATGTGCCGCAAGGTATGGCTCTATTTTTAGAAATGTCTTATCGCAGCTATTCCGTCTTAGCGTATTGCAGAGTTATCTTCTCTTGGGAGCAGGTATTGCTTGTTACGTCATTGGTCTGTGTGAGAAAATTACGTCGCTTTCTCAAAAATTGATGACGTTTCTCTCACAAACAAGTGCCGCAACAATCAATCCCTGCTCCAAAGAGAAGATAACTCTGCAATACGCAAAGACGGAATAGTCATGCCGGTAAAATATCCAATGTGTATTTACAGTTTTTGGAGGTACAGGCCATGGCGGAACTTGTTTCTGTTTTATTATGACATTATTAACTCTTCAATAACAGAAACAACGTCATAAGTGAAAGCGTCTCAATTCTTATAAACAGCAGAACGCAATAAGAATTATCAAAGACTAAAGTAATAACAAATATACGTTATAGGTTTTATCTCCAGTGTTGTTTTATAACACATGTCAGTTGTGCACTACAATAGCTTCGCACAGTATACGTTACAAAAGAGGTTTACAATAATACAACCTAATATTACAATGATAAACACATAAGGAGAAACAATAGGTATATCAATGTATAGTTTAGGAAATAATTTCATTGAGGTTTGACTATCGAATGTTTCAGGACTTCCCACCCTTCGTGATACACATGTTTTTTTTGTCATCATTTCGTATTGCGTATCGGGCATTCCATTACCGTAGTGTAAATTATGGTTACAACGCGTAAACAATAGTACACGTGCGTGACGATGATATGTCAACACCCGATATCGAGATTAACTGGGAAATGTGTATTCACACGTTCTTTTGAAATAAAGCGTATGATACACACATTTCTTTTAAAACCGAAAACACGTTAACAATATTCAGTTTCGTAATATATCAAGACAAATGCTTCCAGACAACGTATATTTTGCGTGGTATTTGTTGGTATCGAGACAGTGTTTCACTTATGGATAGAATCTGTCGTATCGTTATAAAGTGACACACATATGCTCTATAGACGTTTACTTTACCTACCTAAGACCAATATGTGGGCGTGCTCTATGCATAATGTATGTAAACTATATAGATCTACAGTGACAAAACACTTACTTCCATCGATTAAGCATCGTAGGGAGATATCGCCGACTGGTGATTGAGCAATATTTTCTTTTATATCTACATAAATATAGACAAACAGACAGGCGGAAGTAAAAACTATATTTACATACAGATAGATAGACAGGTGGATCTAAGGATGATACTAACATATAGGCCGACAAATAGACAGGCGGATTTAAGGATTATACTTACATACAGGCCGACAAACAGACAGGCGGAAGTAAGGATTATATTCACAACAGACAGGCGGAAGTAATAATTATATTTACATAAAGGTAGATAGACAGGCGGATTTAAGGATGATACTAACATACAGGCCGACAAACAGACAGGGGGAAGTAATGATCATATGTACATACAGGTAGATAGACAGGCGGATTTAAGGATGATACTAACATACAGGCCGACAAACAGATAGGCGGAAGTAATCATTATATTTACATACAGATAGATAGACAGGCGGATTTAAGGATGATACTAATATACAGGCCGACAAACAAGCAGGCAGTAGTAAGGATGTTACTAACAGACAGGCCGACAAACAGACAGGCGAAAGTAAAGACTATATAAACATTCAGATATAAATATTTACATACAGGCCGATCAACAAACGACGGAAGTAAGGATTATATTCACATAGCGATAGACTAACAGACAGACGGAGGTAAAGATACATGTATGTATAGTTACACAAACAGACAGACTGAAGTAAATATGAACTTTGTACACACGCACAGACAAACAGACAAGCGAAATTAAAGATGATATTTACATAAATGCATAATAGATACATAAATACATAATAGATACATAAATATATTTCATGCAGACAGCATATTTAAACATCGTAGAATAATAAATACAAATTAGTAACTATGATAACAGAGTTATAGGTAACCATACTAACATATATTAAAAGTAATTATATGGTGTTTTTAGAAGGAGCTATTGTAACTGGTATAAGAACTATGTAGTATTCATTATTGTTACATGTATTTGTGATATTATGCATTAAAATAACCACGGTTACATGTATAAGAAGTAACTATGGTAACGGGTATTAGGAGTAACTATGGTAACGGGTATTAGGAGTAACTATGGTAACGGGTATTAGAAGTTACTATGGTAAAGGGTATTAGGAGTAACTATGGTAACGGGTATTAGAAATTACTATGGTAACGGAGATTAACTATGGAAACAGGCATTAAAACGTGACTTATCTTTAACGGAACACCTATTGATTGAAGTAATTGATGAGGAACTTACTTGACCAAATCAGTGCAAGTAGTTCTGTTACTTTAGTTCAGCCTTAACGCCATCCCTAGAGGAAGGGAGGTGATGCCAAACTCGCGTGGTATGGACCGATACATAAACATACAACATGGATGCATTCGCCATAAAACGTACTTACAGTCAATCACCATAGAAACTCGTTCGAAATATTTGGCTTTGCTTGGATAGGAGTTTTCCATCCATCTTTATCATTTATCAGACAAAAACATATTTTTGATTGAATATTCTTTGTGGATGTTTTACTCTACATTCAGATACGTATAATATTGATAATGATTTGTTCTTGATATTAATCACCTTACAAGCAAGCTATTTGACAACTCAAAAACTTTCATTTTACGATAGTCCAATTTCTTTTCCTGAATATTTTTAGCATGTCCCACTTTTCTTTTCGAGTGATTATGTTACAAAGGATTCGCTACATTTAATCCTATTCAGAGTACCAGAAATTTCTTGGTGGCTACATGCCAAGAAAACCTACTCGAAAACTACTCCAATCTTCGCTGAATAGATGTTTTCTTTTTCATTATAACCTTACATTCTAGTTGTTACCGTTCTTTTTCTCCAGGATTCAAGTCTTGTTCCCTGTATATTAGACCATTGGTGATTCATACGATCCCCTGGTTTGACGGCGGACACCAAAACTCGTTTTCCCTACACGTTAATTGCAAGACGCATGTGTCGCTCAGAAGAACGTTTGCTTCGTCCTCAGTTGATACCGGGGATCATCATGTTATATCATGTGGCTTCTCATTTTTTGACGTAATGGGGGCTGTGCCTGTTTGTTGATGTTTAAGTATGTTTTTTATTTCTATTTCATTGGACAGTAGGCCATTTCTTTCCACCGGTGAACTCTCCATATGGTAACATCTACCGTCGGCATAGTTTCGGGTTGCACACACACTGCCTTTTCTCCATGACGATCACTAAGAAAACCACGATATATAAAGAATTTAAACTGAAATAAAATGTGGTAAATGTAATGACATTTAGAGTGTTCACACGATTGACGAATTAATAATTACACTTCTTTTGCAACAGTTATGGAACAAGCATTTCTAACCTAATTTAATCACTCTTGTAGGCCAAGATTGAAGCGCGAAGAGAGTCTTAGTTGACATCTTCGTTATCTGCATTCGTCTAGGAAATATCAAAGTCAATTGTCACTTGAACCCTCTTTCCCACCCGACGATAACGTATACGGTACATTTCTCCGACGTCTCTATGCTGAACTTTTACTCGACATGATTACATGTGTGTCCTGTAATGTGTTTAAGGGGTTAACTAGAGTTGACGTTAATTAGCCAGTGACACACAATTAGAAGATTAAATGAAGTTACTGTAAAATGTTGTTACCAATATCGACTAGAGTAGGCCCAAAGGAAAAGCCAATCCCCGAACAAATGTACCGTCGCACAGTTTCTCTGACAAACACGTCTCTCTGTTCAAGTGTCAAGTTGAAAACCTTCCAATATGTAAGTTCGCAGCGCAATTGTATCCAGGTCGAGAATATTCCATCTAAGAGAGAGTATGTACAACGTTGTGATTTCAAAAGGCTTTTCAAAACCATTGGGGCTTTTATTAATTCATGATCTCTATTGAGAGTACACACAAGGCTTACATTTTTTTGTGGGAAAATATGGGAATCGCGGACCATAGTAGGTTGTATCACATCATATGTTTTTTGTCGAGATAAATTTGAAAAACCCTTAATGTAAAAATTTCAATTTGTAAAAGAATATCTTAGTTATTCTTTATTTCCACTACTGTTTCATTTTTGATAAACTGATGTCCTGATGTTGATTAACGAATAGAAGTGCTCGCCATCATTTAGTCGTCCTCCAGATAAAAGTACTCGCCATTTTTAAGTGGTTCTACAGATAAAAATTGCTCGCCATCATTTTGTTGTCCTCGAGACGAAAATGCTCACCATCATTTAGTCGTCACCAACAGTAAATGATAATCACGATTTACTTAAACTTACATTAAACTATTTCAAAATGTCAAGTTTAAAGTTGATATGGAGAATAATACAAGAGTTATATGGCAATTTGAATCCAAGCGTCTGGCGCTTGTTTCAGAGTCAGTTCTAAATGCTATCAGAGTAAGGTACGCTTCTCCGGGTAAATAACTAATAAAACTTAATCTACTTCTGTTTTCCCTATAGGTACATTCACCGTATTTACTTGTACACCAAACACACGCTGATTACCTCAGGGACATTGTGTTTTAGAGGTAATTTTAAGCCAATCGTACAATTTAATAAAGCACGGTCTCTCTGGCTGAAATTTGATACGGTTATTTTTTCGGATGACGACGAACTTTGCTGAGCTAGACAAGAACTGTGTTAAACTAGAGCTTCGTAAGAGACTTGTCTGTCACGAACGCGCTTCCCGTTCTAATCAATCGACATTCTTCGATAACCTTAACAATATAGCCGCTGTTAGTATCTTGATTAGCTCCGAATGCGTCTTGCTCTTTAAAGGCGGCAACCGATTGACGATATTCCTTTATTACTTGTATTCCTGGTCATGTGGCGATTTTTCATTTTTCAAGAGCACAGGGATAAAACAAGAGGATGTTCAAATTAAGGAAGCCAAATATATCACGATCTCATGTGGAGCTTGATTGGCTCTAACTCGTGAGATGATACGTAAGATAACACATGGAATCTGATACTGGGACTATTTTAGAACTAAGCTGTGTCACGAAATTGATACAGGGTCTATATCAAATATAACTAGTTACACGAAATTGATACAGGGAATATTCCAAATATAATCTGTGTCACGTAACTTGTTTTAAAAATGACGACCACGCATAATTTACGATACCTCACAACGACAGCAAAAGTTTCGGTTTCCATAACACAATATGTAATGGTATTGTTTATATATAAAAAGAAACTTAAATATCTTCCCATGGATGATGCGCACATTAAATGAAGACCAATATACCGACGTTAAATAAGGACAAACATACCGACATTAAATGATGACCAATACCAGACATTCACTAATAAGTTCAGACATACGCGTGGTTATGCTGTCTATAAATGTTTACTGGTATCGGCCAGACCAGGCCTGGTCTAGCACCATCGATTTGGTTTCGCTCGAAACTTATTCTCTTGTAAAAGCGGAATATCATAATCGCGTTCAGAATAACATTACTGCAAATAACTTTTCATTGAAAACTGGAACAACTCGACAGTTCAGTATAGACCCGTCTAAGTATTAAAAGGAAAATATACACTAGATGTATGTAAATAAATGTTCGTCGCATTTACCACGAACGAATGCGCATTTCTGTGACTTATCTTAATACTTTAGAAATTGTATTTAGCGTGCTTAAATATCTGTTTGTAAAGATTAAATATTTTGCAGGGGTGTCTTTCACCAAAGAAATTTTAAGGAATGCTATATCCGTATACATGGGACTATAGGCGTGGTTAATCAGCCTCTCCCTTGCCTAATTTGACTATTTGCTGGCTGCATTCCTTGTAAATGTGATTTCACTTCATGTTGAGGCGTCAAGTACGTTACTCTATCTACCGCGGTGATGAAATTTAATCTAAAACAAGAGGAAGTGTTAATTGAATTGGATTCAGCCAAAAGTCTGAGTTGGACCATGTGTGAATTTGTTTGATAAGGTTTTCGAAAAATCGATAATTCACAGCATTAAAATAATTCCGCTACAAAGCACAATATTGTAATTAATCACTGTTCCATGCTATCGCCGTTCTTGTACAGTGTTTACAAATGTTTACCAGACTGGGAAGTTACTATCTTCGGGCTTTATCTTGAAGCCAACACAGAGAGTGACTATCGCGAAGTAAAATTGACAACTAGTGACGCATACCTAAACGTGAATCACAACGAAGACGAGGTTAGACTAGTGTGAGTACCAAGAAACGGCAATTATTTGATAAGACACATTTATTAATAAAAGGAAAGAGAAAAATATTTAATCGACAGGCGGTCTTAAAATATGGTCATTATTGTGCAGAAATAGTATATGTCTGCTGTTCAACATATGTCGTTTTCATCGGTAGGCTTACCGATATCAGCATACGGTCATATAGGTTTATTATGACCCATTTTGTGCCAGTATAACCAGGTTTAAAGATACACTGCCATACACACTAGTGCCAAAAACCCATTTTCGTTACTGTTACGTGTTTTACAATGTTTATATAGGGGGCAATTTTGACTTTTAACGGGGCATCCTTGTAAATTCCCGAAAAAGTACAGGTTTGCACAAAAGTTGGGGAAGGTAAAGAAACCGAGTAACCGGCGGAAAAACAAACTAACTGGTCTAGCCCCTTGGATATCGGTTAAGTCAGGTTTCATTATGAAGATTAAATTCGTTATAATCAACTTGTACATATATTACTACTCAAATTACCTTTCGTGATTCGGGTATAGGGGAAACTTATAAGAACGCCGAACTAACGTGAACTACAATGAAGGCAAGACACACGGCTTATAGGTCAGAAACGTCAGATTTACATGGATACTGTAATATGATATAACTGATCAAGTCCCCCGGATATCGCCAGGTCATACTTATAGCGACTTTTGTTTGCTTTTTCAGTAGAGAAACAACGTATTGTTCCTCTTTAACGGGCTCGACGTTAGATTCAAGGGTAGGGATATCACTTTCTGATTGCAATGGTTGTTCTATAGCTGTAAAAGCAGCTCCAGTTAGTTTCACCCATGCCTTACCTCGTCTATTTTGAGTTTGTGACTACAATGTCTGTAACCTGCTTCAAATTCTCACCATTTTCAGAGAAAAAATAATCTAAGACTGCTTTGTCCCTCTACAGAAATATGTTTTTGGGAGCTTTCTCTCAAGCTTTTCCTGAAATTGGCACTGTTCCAGGATTTGAGAACGTTATTTAAGTTCTTGTCATTTACACCATTTACTATCTTATTTCGCCTCGGGAAATAGACCTGGTCTTGGGACATCAGAAACTTGCTATATACCTCAACCCCATACTTTAACCGTTTTATTAAACCGATAAACACTGGAGAGATAGTTTTAACTAGAAATTATTTGTAAACCATAAGCTGTAAAGCTTCACGTCCCAACTTACCCTTTTGATGGCAATGGAGCCGAATGCTTCCGTATTCAGTAGCAATCTCCGTCCACCTCGCACTTCGCTTCCGAGTTCGGTAACAAGCTCCGCCCACCTCACCCCTGATTGGCTCGGCGGAAACACACGAGTGTAGGTGTGTTTTAGTTCCCAGACTAACACACAGGACTAAAACACAGCCAGGCAAAAGTGGGTATATATTCGATTTAACCAATTACTATTATATAGAGTAAATAAAGTAGAGTTATGATAACGTTTTTTTTTATCATGTGTCCTCTAATGCGACAGGACGTTAGTTTAGGTAGTTTAAGAGTCTTGAGCCTTTCTCCATTGGGCCTTTCCCGGTAGTTGTTAGGAAAGGAACAATTGGTAGTCCGTGCTTTTTGTTTTGGAAATCGGTTTGCGGACTAAAATCGTGTTGTAATAATGACCGCCTAATCGGCCGTGCCTTCACCACAGATTTTACTACTATGCTCCAAATCTAGTTCACTTTCTCCCAAAAATTTAACAAAAATAAAACAACATCTTATATATAACTTTACAGAGATATCCCCTTTGCCTTCGTCAGTATTGATTTACCTCCACAAGCCAGGGTCGATTTAACGGAAAAAATATTATCTTTTTTATATCTGTTGTAATCGGAGTGTCTGCATAATATAATTGGTATTACGCAAAATGGGGGCGATACAAAGACCCTATTGTATGTAGATGGAATGCGGTAAGAGCTTGAGATGAAACAGGAGAGGGCGTCCGAGTCCCTAAGTACGGGATGTGTGTTTAGATCAATAGTTAGGAGAAACAACACAGTACCACAGATCAATACAGACAGATGGAGGGATAAACTGTAAAACTTCTGTAGATGTGGAATTCGTAAAACACAAACTGTGTGCCGTGTTAAATGTCTTTTAAAATTTACAATTTAAATTCAGTCATGTTTAATGATATAAAATCTTCAAGAGCGACAAATGTTTACTAAAACTGTTAAGTGTATTTTTAGTTTCTCTCTAAATGATTAAAAAAAAGTTCAAGCAGTTTGTTTCAAACGTCAAATACGTTTATATGCTAATGACCCTGTTTTCAAGATTGAGAAACTAAGGAAAAAATCACCAGCGATTCTTAAACGTCAAGTATTTACTAATTAATCTAGTTTAAAGATTCGAAGACCAAGGACAACATCAAGGTTTTGGAAATGTCGTTATCTTACAGAAATATTATCATAGCACTCTTCCCAGTCGATCAATATGTATCTGGTGGTATATCGTTAATAAGTCTACACATTTATAGTATAAAACATCATTTTTCTTTTACAGGAGGACTCCACTACAACACTGTCGATGTTGACGCACATCTCAATCGATTCGTCTATTGTAAATGGGGTGTCAGTTTTTAGAAATAAATGTCAGTTTTACTTATTTTATCAATCTCTTTGCCACTTGAGGGTGAAACAGGAATCGTACAAACGTCTGTTACACACGACGGATACAAACGTATCCCGTCCCGGGAATCAATATCACTCAGGCAGTTCTTTATTTGAAGAGAAAATGAAATTGAAAACAGTACCAGCCGTCCCGTCCCTGAGATGTGTGGCGAAGTCGACCATTTCTTATTTTGTCTGTGCCAATGAAATGGTCCCTTTGGGATCAATTAGGTTCAGCGTGTGAAAAATCAATAACTTCAAAAACCATCAAATTTAGTCATTGGGCGATGGATGATTGCACGAACTATTTCGTATAAATGCGGTCATTTTATGCAATACTTTTTGGATCGTTAAGAAATTTCTATCAGCTGTCACCATTATAGTTATTAAATATGCATCCAGACAGTTTTGTAAAGGTTACAAGAACTAAATGAACATCAATTAGTCTCAAGGACTCGTGTACCACTGCCAAACACAGTCATTAAGACTGGAAGCGGAATTGGCCGACAAGGCTATAGCTTTGATAAATAATATCAGAAAAATAAATAGTTTCCGGGTTTTTTATATAATAAAAATTATAGTTGTTAAGTTACCAAACAATAATCCATAATAGTGTTCCAATTTATAACAAATCAGTGTGACTGGACCGGAATTCGAACCCTGGGCTTTCCGTTGTAACCGACTGAGCTACCTTGTGTAAGGAAATGTCCAAAAACAAATAAAGGGGAGATAACTGAATGTTTATATCCTTAATTTAAAGAAATGTAAAATTGACAACGATTATCGTTAATGTATCAATATAATTAAACTTTCCTAATAATAACGGGGAATATTTGTATATTAAATAACAGAAAAAGGTTCCGAAATATGCACTGATTATATAAATTCGTCCCTAACCATAAATTAAAGCATATACACATATGCTTATAAACTATAATGGTTTGGGTCACATACCAAATACGTTATAACAGCAACACTCAAAAGTCACCAACGGTACAACAATAAACAGTCCCCGTGGACATGTTAACAATATCAACAATGTGTTGTTTACTTATGCATGTTTCATAGCCTAATAAAGCCGACTGATATAATACTGAGTGATTTGATTACATGTAGGTATTAATGATCACATCTAAGTTATTCACGTCCTCACATCGAGAACTCGGACAGTGACAACACATAGAAACAGATTTGAGAGCCTCCGATATATATATAATGTCTTCTTTATCCAATGAGAGATTGTTTGGTATAGTTCACCATACAGTGTCGCCTTATTCAGTGATGGGCCTGTCGACAATCTCGTTAAAACACTTTTATTTCCCTCCGATAGTCTAAGTTCCATTCAAACATGCAATAAAAGATATGTGTTTTAATCAGACTGGTCCGACAAAAGCGAAATATAGGTTTTGTAGATATATCTTATTTAAATTTAAATTGAAGTTGGGTTACGATGTTTGATTATTTGTAACATTTACAACACAACACAAACACCTGTTTATATAATTATGTTTGTAATTCGTTATTTATGTTTGGGAAAGTTTAAAGTAAACACACATATGATGTAACACGTATATATACCTTTCTGTAAGAGTAACAATAAATCATCATCGCAACTGGTTTTAAATCAATGAATAATGCCTGTGTTTAAACAATTCTGTAGAAAATAGAGGTGTTTTAACGTAACTGTAATACCTGTGTTTAAATTTGTTTTGATACCTGTGTCTAAACCTTTTTGTAATACCTGTGTTTATATTTGTTTTGATACCTTTGTCTAAACCTTTTTGTAGATACGTTTATTTGGACGCTTCTGAGTAGAAGAAGGATTTATCATGAATAACCCATTTTCAAGGCGATGGAACTTTTGTTCTGGAAAAAGTTTTTTATTCAATTGTTAAGCACGTCATCTTGGCATGGTAAACAGTTTTACCTAGCCATTATACATGTCTAGACAAACCACCAAGACACGATATATCCCAGACCCCGCCGGCTCCACGCGCTAATACAATTACCAAAGTGTCCATCACGTGTGTTATATTGGTCCGCACATCCAGATTAACAACTAACTTGAAAAGCTTTCATTCCCCATAGGAACGGAATATTGAAATTCTTAAGGTGTTAAAGTTGATCCTTTTTATTTCCTTATCACGTAATGATGTACATTTACAAACTAGAATGTATTTGGTAAATGCGAAAAGGCCGTACATATAAGGTAAAGCGGCGATGGTAGTCGTGGTTTTTTTATCACGGAGGCTGCGAAAATCAAATGCTATTTGTTAATCCAGCTTTGGTAATGTGAAATGATATATAGACGACACAGATAACATCTGACCATAAATATACCCCGTGGTAGCATTCTAATCACCTAATGTATTTCCCCAACTTGTGTGAACCACAGGAAAGCAAACACTGTCGTACCCACATCAATAGATCTGATGGTGGTACTAAAGACAGATTCGCCAATATCACGTGGTAGGGAATCTAATGATATACACAGAATATAATAATTCAAATATTCTCACCCATTTAACCCTTTAACCCCTATGTAACTTTAGTAGACCCTGTCATGCATTGATAGGGATGAGTTCATTATGTTCTACAGTGGTGAAAGGGTTAAATAAACCATGGTATCACAGGATCTCACAGCTAGACCTTTATAGAAGATACTCGATAATGAAAGTAGTTCAAGCTCAAAATCGATAAAACGAAGGATATATTTACGGGAACCCTTGAAAAGCAACATTGACAACATGACTAAGTATTATTTCCAAAAAAATGGAAATATATTTTGCTTCATTGACGACAACTGCTATAAATATCTTGGTAAAATCCAAATAATGTCAAGTCCTCAAAATATGAGATCCGAGGTAATGTCAACGAGGCTACAAGTCATACTAACGAGTAAACCCAAAATATAACAAAATTTAAGCAAAAATCCAAAAGGATTAACATTTATAGAATACAACTGATCAATGAATCTTGCTATATAAATATACTCAGAGGTAAAGTTATACAAACTGGCATTGTTTGTAGTCCTCATTTGAAAGTTTTATATTATATAAAAGATTGTTCAAACCGTACAGAAGAGACTTACGTAGGCGGAAAAGTCAAGGGATGTGTTTACAAGATAAACTTCAAACGCAATAAAAAAGAAGTATTAATTCCAGAATTAATAGTAATAGATTTAGGAGGCACGATATATTCCAGCATTAATAGTAATAGATTTAGGAGGCACGGTAGTCTAGTGGTAGGACGCCGGGCTCGTGACCGAAGGGTTGCGGGTTCGAGTTCCGGCACGGCACTGTGTTGAATCTTTTAGCAATACACTTTACTCCGTCTGTTCCAGTCTACTCAGCTGTAAATGAGTACGTGGTTGGGCAGTGCTAGAATTGTAGTATGCTAGTTGTGAGCGCCGAACTGGCAGCACCGGCTGTATGCTCCCCAGAGCGTCGAGAAAGCTATTGACTGGTTGCAAAGGCCCTATAGCCACGGATAATAATTTGCGAACCGCTTTGAGACGACCTAAGAACTAGGCTGTGATAAAGCGGTATATAAGAACCTCGAAATATTATCATTATTATTATTATTAAAAGACTAAAGAAAATGTGTTGCTTTTGGAGCGAATTTAAGACGAACTGAAAGAAGAAGTAGGATGTACAAGTCTCATTTCTTGGCTGTTGTTAGTGGAAGCCTTTCTTAAACCTTGTATCAGCATTAAGCCGACCATGTTTCTCAGCAGTGACACCAAATCGCAAAGCGAATAAGCAAGTGGATGGATAAGACGAGGTTGAAATGAGGTTCTCATGAGGGTGCATGCGTAGCCACAACATTGCTGTTATTTCTAAAACACCCCGTGAGCAGGAGTAAAGTGTTATTTAGTACAAAACAGAAGTTATAGAATCTGCATAAAGTTTGCATGGCTAGTATTATCATATCTGTCATGTTTGAGTTGGATAACGCTTGGCTTTAATGTGGACTTATTGCCACGCCCTCTCATAATGTTAGAAATGCGTAGGTGCGACGGTGCCGTTTAATAAAACAGTTCGATTCTTTACAAACATACAAACTTTTTTTTTTATGTAATCATAGTTTTTTTGTCATTGTAAGAAAGCGGCCATATCAATTCAATAATTAAGCAATCAATCAATCAATTATATTATTCAGTAAATGTATCAAACCACATCTCGCAACAAATAGATAAAAAATCATCAAATTAACTTTGTGCATCCAGGAATGATTTGTTAGGTGTAATTAAACGCGTTTTACTTTTCAGGTCCATTCCGTGTTGGGCAGGTACGACATGTTACCAGCTTCAGATAAAGTTGGGTTAATTGGTATGCCAGTAATATGAGTGGTTTGGTTTGGTTTGGTTTAATGTTGTTTAACGTCATATTTTAAAACAGCTAAGGTCATTTAAGGACGGCCTCCATGTGTGTAGTGTATGCGTGCTTGCGTGTGTGTATGCAGGAGACAGGGTATGTTGGTGTGCTTGAAGTAACTAAATTGGTGAATAACATTCAAAAAATTAACATCAATACATTTCAACCACATCTAAATACTAAATGTTCTTTTTGCAGTATTACTGATGAACAAATTTGCACATTCTATCTCCTAGAGAAATAATCACCCGGAGATACAGTGTACCGCCTTTTAGATCTCCGAAGAAAGTGCACCGTGCCAAATCTCGCTGATGGTTTTACTAGAAATGTATTTAAGCTTTTCACAAGTTATTGTTGGAATTGATCCTCAAGTGAATTCGTGAGATTTCAATTTATATAGGTTGGCATCTATAAAACACCAATACGTAGGATCAGATTAATAATGCACTAGCGTTTCGCAATGCACCCAGAGTCTTTGCTCTGTAAAAAAAAATGAATTTTCCTTCGACTTGCTTTGCTCTGTATTTTCTATATGTATTCCATGCACGTAATAGCTTCCATGTTTCATTAAAGAATACTAACAGTAAAGACCTGACACGACCTCCCTTTACCGTGTGTGAACTCTGAATAACGAGCTTACTAGGACTCGTGAAATATATCACTATAGGAAAGTGATGAATGGGTACAGTGGCCATTGACTTGGAGCAGATTTTCAGAGTATCCAAAACGGTGAACTCACAATATCTGCCTAACACTACAGAAAAGTTTTAATGTTTTCTCAAAATTAAAGTTTAAACTTCAAGTATCTTTGTATACTTAATACACTATTCTTTCTTAGTCATAAAACGTTAGGATTCAGGAAAGTTGCATGCTAAAAATGTTTCTTAAGTCATTTTTTTACAACAATTTTCTCACCCTGGTTACAAATTCCACCATAATACACGTGCATACGTTGATCATTTCTTAAATATCTTTATGATATATCTTTGTGGCGTGTTATGATCAACATGCTATTTTATGTCATGTGATGTCAACCGCTACAACGTATTCATGTTAATACGTTCCAATATAACATGTATATCCCGAATGGGTTTTATCACTTATACTGTCTGGGTAAGAAACGAATATTAATAATATGTCCATTATTGTGACAGTAACACAATTATGCACTCTGTTATGCTCCAATTTGTAACCTCTCGTTCACATGTGAATCTAATCAAATAGTGATCTAATATCTTCCATTCCACTTAAGCTACAGAGTTATTACATGATATTGATTCATATTTTGTAATAAATAGCACATACACTGTAACTAAATTCTGTAACTAAAACACAATAGCTTTTATATGAACATTTCGAGCATACCATAACAAAACAATACACACTAATGCATAAAAACGACGGCACGAAGTTAGCTGATTGCTAAATGCGCAATTTTATGTTTGACATTTAAAACAAATGACAATGAAGTGTTGGCAGCAACAATGCAGGAAAAACGATCTGTTTGGAAACAAATTTAAATCCCAAGCTCTGATGGCTACAAATGGTTTCTTTATGCAGAATGTTGAACGCTGTGGTTCTAATTACACCCACCAAACTTATTAAAAAAAACAAAAAAACAAAAAACAAAAAAAAACATGTTTCTCTATTTCTTAAAAAAAATAAAAAAATTCTTGACATATAAATCGGTACTGATTATCACGAGTAGAACATTTGCTTTCTTCCATAGCAATGAATAATGACGATACACGTTGCGCTACATGAGAGTGTTTCACACATTGACAAACAAAAGCACGGACTGACGGTGATAACATCATTAACAGTTATGGGGTCACATGATATCTATATAAATTTACCCTTTAATCAAGATACATGTATAACATGTATAACAAATTAAGCCAAACAAAATGATTTCATACAAAAGGTTGATATTTGCCATTTTAACAAAACATTTGTCGTTTTATGGAATGTCAACAATCAGACGCAGATCCGGGGGACTTTCTTGAGACTCAGTACAATCCATCCCAACTTGCCAATACTCAGTTGTAACTTTACATTTGTTTCATTGAAAATTTAACCCGTGCAAAATGGAAAATTTAAAAATTTATTAATTTTTAGCCTTTTCCAACAAGTCAATCGATCCTCGACGGTCAGCCAGAATATTGAAGCACAGATAATACATACGGAATCAACAAAAACATTAAATTTATAATTGTCTATATATACTACAATTGATTGTGCCATACATGTTATACACGTCTCCGTGGTTTTTTTCTTCAAATCATCTCAGGTTTCTGATAGTTATAACATACAAAGTCCTAATGTATTATTTCGGTAGACGTACTGAACACATATACAATCTAAACCGTTCAGACACCGCCATTTCAAACATGTATAGCTATGTATGTCCTTTACAGGTTTGTTCCATTGGAAATCTAGTTTGTACTATCATCCCTTTCATGACAAGAGTGTCGTTTGATATCTATACATTTCTACAACGAACACTTATGGTATCGCTAACTGCTTTATTTAAAACCTGTCCCGTACATTAGCTTTCCGTGTTGTATTACTATATCATATTGAAACAAGTCTACTCAATGTTAAAGGAACATTGCAGATTAATAATTTACTTGCAAACCTATTCATACCATATTTCTAACAACATTGCTCTTCCCGTTCATAACAGTGGATAGATCTGATGTTGATCACTATACGAACATATCGTACATCTGTGTAAATACATCAGGAAACTTCTAGCAATCCAAAACATGTGTGGACAACGTATACTATATAGAAGAAACTTATTTATTTATAAACAGTATAGCAGGCACTATACACCCGTCAAAAGCAAAAGGAATATAGGCAGGGATGTTTAACAGTTGTTATATTTGTAATGAATGCATTACAGATCACTCAAAGCTTGCCAACGTCAGAGTGTGTGTGTAATACATGTACATGTAGCCTTACCACAGCTTGTAGAAATACTGAAAAACGTGTACATGTAGCATTATCACATCTTGTAGAAATACTGAAATACGTGTACATGTAGCATTACCCCATCTTGTAGAAATACTAAAATACGTGAACATGTAGCATTATCACATCTTGTAGAAATACTGAAATACGTGTATCTGTGAAAGTGGCACTATACATGATGCCGTTGGAAGCACGGTCCCACTACAAACAGAACACATTACATCTCCAGCACACACGCAGGCATACACATATAGGGAGATATTAGCGCCTGATAAAGCAGCTCCTGTAAATTCCTCAAAATTGTACTGATTAATGTATATGCTATTTGTATTAATTGTATACCATGTAGTGTACAGCGCTTTAGAGTGGCTTATTCTAGCTAGATAGGGCGCTATATTAAATGTTGTATATCATTATTATTAAAAAGTTAAATTGACAGACGAAAACCAGACAAAAAATTAAAACTCAATTATAAAATTCCACCTATGTGTTAAGTGGATAGTGATATTAGGATACAAACTTGCTAATGTTGGAATCTCGATGGAATGGTCAACAGTAGACAGACAAATATACGTAAAGTTACCCCTTAAACTGTACACATACACCAGACATTTGCTATTCCAATTTGCTGTTATTCTTCATGTATTTCGAAACACTTTCTATATTTATTTTGTATTCTTTTGACCTTCAGTATGAACATGTTTATTTGATTTAATGCCCATATGGTGCGATAAATTGTTTACTCTGTTTGGCTTTCTTCAACCAAAAATTTAATGTTTAGATGTGTGTTGCCTTTCTGTGTATTTATCGCTATTTTGCTAAGTAACACGCTTGTTGACTATTAGTGCCCGATGTTAGCCGTATCCGTGAAGCCGGAATGATACATTTTGGCACTGTTTACATGGAGGCTAGTTTAAGACTTAATTATTTGCTGAAGTTAAGTAAAGTAATAAAGGGTTAAATGGGAACCTTCCTTTTCTCTCTGTATTTTTATAGACTTCTGGAACAAACAAATTGTAAAGATTGAATCTCCTGGATACAAGGTGGTGAGTTCCGCTGGTGCATTTTTAAGTCATCAATGTTTGTCGAAACCTTGATGGCCACAATCTTCTCTTTTGAAAAGTGGAACGGTTCATTATATACACCTTTTATTGCTGCATTTTTACTTTGAAATTAATACTCCAGCTATTTATGAACTTTATATAAGAAAGCGTCAACGCACATTACCTTCTGTTTAAACAATACTGTAGATCACCTTGGAATATCCACCTGTTTGGCTACTAACTTCCCTAGAAGGATGAAACAGATGTATGGTGCAATGTAACGTGTGGCACGTGCATTTTCAAGCGATTATTTTTAGTAACAAGGCGGTTGAATTTGCTTATTGACTATCAGTCCCCGTGGATAGTCGAAACCTTATACCTTGAATTTATTCTGGTACGATTAACATGAAATACCAGTCTGCTGAAGTCAAGTTTTGTAAATCCGTATTGCAATAAAGGATATTTAGATACTTTTACACGTACAGTGTATTATACATATGTTTTGGAACACTTCAAACATGCATATTTTATTTACTCATTTACTTATCCTTTTATTTTACCTTAAATACCACCGATACCACTTTAAATACCTTTAGTTGACGAAAGGACCATGTGAAATATCCTTAATTCTTATTTTTAGTGATTTTATTTTCGAATAATGGCGTGGTATCCAGTGAATCTATTCATTACATCATATGTGAAGAGTGACATTTTACGCTGGTGCTATTACCTAACGATTTTATGGCGTGTTTTCATGTCTATCAGTCAATTGGATTATCATAACCAAGATAAAATACACGACGACTCGAAATTTAATTTGAAGATTACAGACTACGCGGTTAATTTGTATACATTCTTATTGATTGATAAAACAAGAAGAAACTCGGCTATCAGTTTTATGTTAGCTCTCTAACTGGTCCTGTCTGAAATGGTAATTCGTTTTATATTTGTATGACTGTCGCGTGTGTTCTATCATACTGATCACGACGGTCGCGTGTGTACTATAATACTGACCATGACTGTCGTGTGTGCACTATAATACTGACCACCAGATCGTATGCGTACTATCATACTGCTCACGACGGTCGCGTGTTTACTATAATACTGACCACCAGATCGTATGCGTACTATCATACTTATCACGACGGTCGCGTGGGTACTATAATACTGACCATGACTGTCGTGTGTGCACTATAATACTGACCACGCCTGTCCTGTGTGTACTATAATACTTACCACGACTGTCGCGTGTGAACTATAATACTGTCCACGCCTGTCCTGTGTGTACTATAATACTGACCATGACTGTCGCGTGTGTTCTATCATACCGATCACGACGGTCGCGTGTCTACTATAATACTGACCATGACTGTCGTGGGTGTACTATAATACTGACCCCGACTGTCGCGTGTGTACTATCATACTGACCACCAGTTCGTATGCTTCCTATCATTCTGATCACGACGGTCGCGTGTCTACTATAATACTGACCATGAATGTCGTGTGTGTACTATCATACTGACCACGACGGTCGCGTGTGAACTATAGTACTGACCACGCCTGTCGTGTGAGTACTATAATACTGACCATGACTGTCGTGTGTGTACTATAATACTGATCACCAGTTCGTGTACGTACCTAACGACACCGAGTAGACTCTCATACAATGGTAGCTCAGTGTAGTGATTGACAACTCGTATAGCTGTTACTGGTGTGACGTAATATCGAACGACTGAAACCATAATGATTCTATTTTAACATTTAAGAGTTAAAGTGACATCATCCTTGATACAACATCAATGGTGTGCACGTCTTCGTCAGCTTAATGACACACTCAGATTAACTATGATAAAAATGTAGTTCTTTGTTGAACACATTAATAACACATACATGCTTTGGGAAATAAAAAAAAGGAATCTTGTCGGATTATATGTTAACAGTATTGTTGAAGGTAATTTTTGAAAAGTCAAATTTAAAACATTAATATTAGGCGAATTTAGAAATTAACCTTGTACAACACAATCCTTCGTCAATGAACCAACTCCGTCATTTATCATACCCATTCTTTATCCACGAAACCATCAGTATTCTCATGTGTACTACATGTGTAACAGCAGCAGTAGCAGTGAACATGATCATGTAACACGACATACAGAGTGGGCCCACAGTCATGTATCGTTACACAATATTAGAATTATACATAAGTCACCTCATACTAAATATTCATGTTTGACACTGAATCAGAATGAATGACACTTGATGTCATATTTAGTATGGATGTTTGCAAATGATATCTCAAAATACACAAAATGATAAATTCTGAAATTCACCTTCGGTTTTTGTTTGTAGGTTCACTGCTGGGTGGCTGTACCATGTGTCGTCTGCTACCGATGTACGATTTCAGGTGAGCGTTACCAAACCGGAAGGTCAGATAAAGAGCTCCACTTCAGGCACAGTTTATCACAATAAGGTCACAAAGTAGCTGGTGACGAATGAAGGCTATTACAGGCCGTAACGAGTCCTCTGTATGTCCTCTTTGTACAGCTCTTATGTCTACACAACGCGGCGTTCACATCCACAATGGCGGGCGTAACACACATGTCTGTTGCTATATCGATCACGACGCCAGGGCAAGCCCTACCACAGCGATTGCCTCTGTGCGAATCTAAATCGAACAGAAAACTCTAGTTGAATATATGGTATGCATGCCTGAGAGTATGGTGGGAGCTGAATGGGTATATTTTAGCTTCAGCTGTCAGAGTATCGACCCCACCTTTCACATATCTAATATCAATAATTCAAACGGTTTCATTTCATAGTTAGCCCCTGATAGCCTGCATCCACCTGCCAATACTATCTTATTATTGCCACGCTTTTGGCCATAACGTTCACTTTTAATACAGTCAAACAGCTCATTTTGTCTGACAAATTCTACAACATGTATTTATGGCCACGATTTTATAACGTCTAAATCATACACGCTGTTGTAATATATCGATTTGTGCCAAAGAAGGTTATTATTATCAAATCTTATTACTCTACTTAAGATCGTCAATCGTAAGCTGGAATATGCTCTACGTTGCGATGTCAACGACTAGAAAAGTAATTAGTTTCTGGAACTAACGGGAAATAGTATTACATATGTATGGAAGAGTACGTGAATTTCTTTGAGATGACGAAAATTCTTCTGATACACGTTAGGAACTAACATGCATAAAACATAAGTTTTCATCAAGCACGTGATGTTAAAACGTACTTTATAAAGGAAGCGATTCAGATACTTATAATCCAGTATCAGACGGGAACATATCGGCTCATACATATACAATAGGAACGCGCGCGTTACCGCAAAATAAGGAGAATGTCATTATTACAGCATGTTCAGTGGTACATATACGAATAGGTGACATTATTTTATTAGTTTGTCTCCGCAAGAAATCGAATTTTATATGAAATCTGCTAAACGCATTCAAAGAACTCATCTCGTAAAGGTAAATATTGTAAAATGTCTTACTAAAGCTTTGCTTTCCGTTTCTCTCCATTGACTTATTCATGTGATATATTTATGTTTACAACTTAATGTTAAGGTAAGCTGTGCGAGTTTATGAGGGAGAAGATCAAGGTATTACATTAAACTATATTAATTACCAGAGAGACATGGAAAGGGACACCCTTTCGAAAATACCGTTTGTAGATAGCCAAACACAGTAAATATTTCACTGCATCGTATGGTCAATTTGTCAGTGGTACATACAAACAAAAGTAAAGACAAATCACGTCTAAATTGTTCCAACACGTTTTTAGAATACAACAGAACAGGAAACGTGTCTATAGAACTCTTAATAATGTTACACATTTACAACGACGGATTACAGTGGGTAATTAAGGCAGACTTGAAGAAGGTCTATGTATAATACTGACTTAAGTTTGCGAAGGATGTGCAATGTACATGACCGAGTTGTCTAGGGTAGATTAATTACATTATATTGGCAGTCTGTTCGAGAGAAATATGTGAGAGAGTTGTATCTTATGTTAAACGTTTTGCATGTTCCTGGACTTTTATGATCGTGTTTAAAGAAGGATAACTCTAATCATCAGTGTGTCATAAATATGCTGTGAACGAAAAACTGCAATAGAATATTTTTTTCGAAATAAAAAAATGTCCACAGTATGAACTCTTGTAATAACATGTCTCGAGGGCCTGGTAGCACCATGGTTATCCAATGTAGTACCCTGGTTGAGCCATGCAGTACCAGGGTTGTCCCATGTAGTACCATGGCTGTCCCACGTAGTACCATGGTTGTGCCATATAGTACCATGGTTGTGCCATTTAGTACCACGGTTGTCCCATGTAGTACCATGGCTGTCCCATGTAGTACCATGGCTGTCCCATGTAGTACCATGGGTGTGCCATTTAGTACCACGGTTGTCCCATGTAGTCCCATGGCTGTCCCATGTAGTCCCATGGCTGTCCCATGTAGTACACTGGCTGACCCATGTAGTACCATGGTTGATGGGCAATGTAGTACCATGGCTGTCAAAGGTAGTACCATGGTTGTACCATGTAGCACCATGGCTGTGCCATGTAGTACAATGGATGTCCCATGTAGTACCATGTCTGTCCCATGTAGTACCATAGTTGTACCATGTAGTACCATGGCTTTGCCATGTAGTACCATGGCTGTCCCATGTAGTACCATGGTTGTGCCATATAATACCATGGCTGTCCCATGTAGTACCATGGTTGTGCCTTGTAGTACCATGACTGTCCATAGTAGTACCATGGCTGTCCCATGTAGTACCATGGCTGTCCCATGTAGTACCATGGTTGTGCCGTAGGGTACCAGGGCTGTGCCATGTAGTACCATGGTTGTGCCATGTAGTACCATGGTTGTGCCATGTCCTACCATGGCTGTCCTATGTAGTACCATGGTTGTGCAATGTGGGTACCAGGGCTGTGCCAGTATGGCTGTCCCATGTAGTACCATGGCTGTGCCATGTAGTACCATGGCTGTCCCATGTAGTACCATGGCTGTCCCACAGTCTTACACGTATCGGTGGAAAAAAAAGCTCCAATGACAAGCTGCAAATGCTGAAAAACAGCGGATCCGAGCATTTGCTCTGCCCATATCTATAACAAGCCAATCAGGATAAGTAATTTCAAATTCATCAAGTAGACGCTAGGCCGAGTTCTACTTCTTTGTACCAAGTAAGATATATTATGTTTACCTAGCAATAGACTCGTATGTTATTTGTGTTGAAAAAGATCAAAGTATGTTGCCATAACATTATATTTGTTTTATTTCGTATCTTATGACATACGCTTTGTGTAACATACTCCGAATACGGTTATAAATATGTCACAGAAATCACTTATTCATGTTTGTAAAAGACACGTTTTGAGATTGTGTTTGGAATCACCGCGTCATTTGACTCAAACAATGCAAACTGAAGGATATATTTCATACCCGTCTACTGTCTCTTTCCATCGGTTGCTCCCTTGCATCCGTCCTCATAATGCCCTTACTGTTGCAATGGCGTTAAACCCCAATCAAAAATATATGTAAACAAACAGATAAAATAGTGCAATGCTTTCTCAAGAAAAGCATGTCTAGACAAACTGATGTCACAATAATACAATGAAGTAAAACATGTGGACTTTATAAGAATAACATATGGAGCTGAGACTTGGAAAACAACATAAAAACCTGCTTCAAAAACTTCAAGTCTTCATCAACAACTGTCTCAGGCGCATCCTTAACATCAGATGGCATGAAAAGATATCAAACCAAGATCTGTTGGAAAAGACCAATCAATCCCCAGTGAAGATGGGTACACACTGAGGAAGCCAAATAACAGCATTACAAGGCAAGCCTTACAGTGGAACCACAAGAAAAGCGTGACAGGTGCAGGCCGAGATACACCCCGAGAAGAAACGTTGCAGCCAAGATGGAGAAAGAAGGGTAAAAGTGGCATGATCTGGAGAGGCTAGCAAAACACAAAACAAGGTGGAGGAATATCGTTAGTGGCCATGCTCCACCAAGGGACAACAGGATTAAGCATGTCCAAAATTGATCAGCCCACAACAGAGAGACTGGAGTAGGTAACATCCGTTGTACGAAGCCCGATATGGCTCTGCGTTAATATGGATATATAACCTTCACCTTCTATACATATATTGACATTTTGAATTGATAATTAATTGTGATTTATATATAGGGTTGCGTTGATAAATTTTCTGAACTAACAACATTTCTGAATCATCCTCACATCCCCAAAATGTAGATATTCTATAATAAGTAATAAATATAACAGTGTTATCAGTAAAATGAATATGACTCTAAACTGTTTAACAGAAGGCTAACTCATTATTCATTTGTAGTCATTCTGTTTATTATATCGTCAGCCAAATGATTTACAATAAACCCTTCGGTTAACACGCGGGGAAATATCAAAGGTAAACACGATCAGATTTGTCTTTGTATGTGATTACTCCAAATACGCGTTATCAGTATGGTAGTTAACATCTATGTTATGATATTAGGCTTGGTTTTTAAAATCCATAGCGGTATACTGGTGAGTATATGACGTGAAAACATTGCCCATTATTATACATGTATATTGATTAGCATGATATGACAACGAATTCATTTATTTTGTCGCAAAACAAAATATTTCTGAATATGTTATCTCTAACTTTTACACAATCAAATACAACGTCAATATTTACCTGAACAAATTGCTTAACGCGGTTATCAACATTTTCTCTAAATATAGCCGATGACAGAGTACACCTAGAGAGGTGTGTGTAATTGGTCCAAGTTCCAAGGCGATACTTCACACTAGCCGAGACGCTAACATGGAGAGGCTGTACGTAGTCCTCGCGGTACTGTCCGTCGGTTTGGCCCTCTGTACCTCGGTCGACCTGCCACAAGACGACGACGCTCCTGGCTTCCACGAATGGTTCCTGTCCAACAACCAATCATACGAAAATCACCCGATTCATTTCGAGAACCCTCTACCGAAATGGCTTCGAGGAACACTGGTTAGTATATGAAAGGATAGTTCGTATTTTAGTTTATAATATCATGTATAATAGCATGTGTATTCAAAGAACAGATATCGGTATATCCTGTCATACGAGTGAAACATATATGGTATCCAAATGAAAAATCATTTGATTAATTACAACCAAGAAAAAGTGGTTTCATCAAAAGAGTTGGGTGAATTATTTGCGTTATCTTTGGTGCACATACTCTTCTTTCGCTTTTTCATTTGACCAGAATTCAGTGAAAAGAGAGTATTTTTAGATTAGTCAATACCAAAAGTGATATTTCCACACTCTGATAGATATCGGGTAGAGTGTGACAGATACCAAAAGTGATTTGATTTTTTTTTTTTTTTTTTTTTTTTTTTTTTTTTTTTTTTTTTTTTTTTTTTTTTTTTTTTTTTTTTTTTTTTTTTTTTTTTTTTTTTTTTTTTTTTTTTTTTTTTTTTTTTTTTTTTTTTTTTTTTTTTTTTTTTTTTTTTTTTTTTTTTTTTTTTTTTTTTTTTTTTTTTTTTTTTTTTTTTTTTTTTTTTTTTTTTTTTTTTTTTTTTTTTTTTTTTTTTTTTTTTTTTTTTTTTTTTTTTTTTTTTTTTTTTTTTTTTTTTTTTTTTTTTTTTTTTTTTTTTTTTTTTTTTTTTTTTTTTTTTTTTTTTTTTTTTTTTTTTTTTTTTTTTTTTTTTTTTTTTTTTTTTTTTTTTTTTTTTTTTTTTTTTTTTTTTTTTTTTTTTTTTTTTTTTTTTTTTTTTTTTTTTTTTTTTTTTTTTTTTTTTTTTTTTTTTTTTTTTTTTTTTTTTTTTTTTTTTTTTTTTTTTTTTTTTTTTTTTTTTTTTTTTTTTTTGGATTCAGTTATCAAAATGATAGATAGAGGATATTTAACAGTTTCTCGTTAATTACAATATGAAATGAGTATGACAGAATAGTGTTTATTTTTTATGCGTGCAAAGCAGGAGTTAATATAGTTTGCCATATTAGGGAAATGCGTATGATATACTACGGGACAACAATTAAAGTTTCTATTTATAACATTTGTAAACAACTACTACGACGAAAATGATGCTACATCAAAATAGTTGGGGGTGTTACATTGTATTCTTTGGCACTATATTATTTTGGCGTCACTCTCGACAACAAGGCTGTGCGCCAGTTTGAATGGACTTCCTAAAATAGTTTAAGCTTTTTCTGCATTTGTCTTGTATTGGGTTTTTTCAGGAATGGTATCAGTAGTGCAAGTTAAATAGTGTATATAGCAAATATCTTCCGAAACAACCACTTACTCTAACGTCATTTCATCCGCACATCCTAACATAATATACGCAGCTTTGAATGAAGTAAATGGAAAGTGCCGTTCTGATTGGTCAATACCAAAACAATATTTCACTCTCAATTTTAATATCTGTCACTGTGTGAATGAGATCATTTTACCAGGTTTATAGAAGTTGATATCTTACTGGTAAAAAATGTAAAAGTAAATAAATATATACAGAGTGTTACATATGCAATTGTATCCTCTTTATTGCTTTAGTATTGGAGTAGTTCGGTTAACAATTACGGAAAAGTGAAATAATTGCAGAACCCTTCGATAGTCAAAAAATAACCATTAGAGACAATTAGGACAAGGAATGGTGAATTAAGACCAGAAAAGAATTGAGGCGATTGTAAGGAAGGATTTCTGTTATTGGGTCGGATGCAGCATTTCTTTTATTTATGTATTTGTGTTCATCCATGTTTAGGATGCATACTTGTTCTCTATTTAAACGTTTTATTCTGGTTGGTAAGTATAGAACATATACAGGTCTATATATCACATCCAGCAAAATGTATATTTGTGATTTTTCAATGAATAGTACGTATATCTTGTCTCTTTCATGAAAAACGTCTCATAAAAAAAACATTTCACTGGTTGTACTAGATGAACCTGTATACGATGCGTACTAACTAGCTGACTCATTCATAAATTCCTGACACACTCTTATGTTATATTACAGATCAGAAATGGAGCGGGCCAGGTAGAAATGGGTAACAGGCAATTCGTTAACTTCTTTGACGGATATGCAAAACTTAATAGCTGGAAGTTTCCGGGCAACGGATCTGCATTCTTTTCCACAAAATTTATCCAATCTAAGGTTTATACCGAGTCCCTTGCTAAGAATGACATAGCACCCTTCCTCACTTTTGAAGGCGTCTCTCCACCGTTCGGGGATGTTGAGCGATATGAGTCGTTCTTACTCAACATGGATAACACTGTCGTGAACGTATTCAATTACTCCAACAAAATCGTAGCCATGAATGACATCTGGAAGGTGTATGAAATTAACCCACATACACTGGACACCATAGGCGTTGTAAATCCACCAACACCACCGTCCAAGTTCTCTAACTTGGCCCGACTGAATGTGATGTCCACTGCTCATCCTGTGGCAGAGCATGGCACGGGTGCCAATTTTGACATCCTGAATACCTTCAGTCTGATACCCGGTACAAAGGAAAGGTTGTCAGTTGTTCGAGTCACTTCTCTCGAAGGACGCGAGCTCGTCGCCGAATGGGAAATTGACCAAACATCGTACATGCACTCGTTTTCTGTCACGCCGAATTACGTCATTCTGCTCGCTGCTCCGTATTACATAAACATGAACGACATGCTGAAGTACGCTTCCGTTGTTGGAGGGATGCAGTGGAACGGTCAGGACAACGCTACCTTCTACGTTGTGGAAATCAAAACTGGAAAGATACACACCCTCGTAACCGGAAATGTCTTTGTAATTCACCACATTAATGCATTTGAACTTCCCGACGGCAAAATCGCTTTAGATGTCCCCGCACAACCAAACCCATACGGCTTTTCCATGTATGACTTGAGCTATATACATAACAAAACCGCTAGAGTCCACTTGCCTGCCAAACCTGTTCTAACGCGTTTCACTTTAGATTTGCAAACCCAAAGTGTCCAGCGAGTGTCTTTTGAAGATGGACCAAAGGCTCCCTGTGTTGGTGCTCTGGAAATGCCGGTATTCAACGAGAACTACCGCCATATGAACTACTGCTATATATATGGCCAGGTGATCAACTATAACGGGAAGGGTTTCAGTCACATCGCGCTGGTCAAAAAAGATGTGTGCGACAACGCCGGGGACCTGATGTATACCGCGCCCCATCAGTACCTTACAGAGCCCTGGTTCGTCCCTAACCCTGACGGCAAGGCGGAGGACGACGGCGTGTTGATGGCGTCTGCATTTGACGGGGACAAGAAGGAGAGTTATCTGTTGATGCTTGACCCTAAAACAATGACAGTCATCAACCGATCCTACATGCCTACACGGGTACCCTTCAACTTTCACGGCAGGTTCTTTGATATCGTGTGATGACCGAGAAGCCGGGAGGGGTGTGTTTAAAACAGTAAAGATATATCTTTTTATTAGTGACACCTTTATGATAATCGTATTGATGGGAGCTGGGCATGTGATTAAAATTAACAGAACGATTGGAATTTTTCTTATTTATTATCTGCTGAAGTCTGACATATGCAGCAGATTCGTTCTCCCCGGTTGGTTAATGGATCTGATATAAAAATAAGGAACGTTGGTCAAAACCAGTGTTTATATGATATACGATATAGTAACCAGCGCACTGATTAACAGTGAAATACGGACGTGAAATATACTGCATAGTTGTTCAATTTTGTGGTGCTAATATTTCGTCGTTGTTTCGATCAGAACTGGTTCGTGGAGATGAAGTTTCGCATAACATTTCCACGTTAAAATATCGCGCTCATGGAGGTACTTTAGCATTTCGTTGATGGGATTGAAGTTAAATGCGATATTGAACTGTGTTATCTCCATTAAAAGGGATTAAATGGGTGAACGTATTTTTTCTTTCGGGTCTGAAAATGTGTTTTACAGAAATTGTAACTCATGATATTATATTCGCGCACTCTTTGGTGACCTCGAATATAGCAAAATAAAATCCCCGCGAATATAACAAACTTTATAAAATTGCTATTATAAATCGAATAACACAATTAAACTATTGGCAGTTTGTATATCACAATTTTGTATGCTCCAATGAAAACATAATTGATATCTCCACGGCTTTATATATCGTTCATTCGTGTCTAAAGCTAGACAAATATCTTTACTAATATATATGGCAAAATATAACAAGAGGTTCAACGGGTCTTAATACTCACATGAGTTACTTAAGTTAAAAGTAAGAACACTTCTTTTGGAAGTCACAAGTCAAATATTGAAGTGTATATTAAAAAGAAAGAAATGTGAAAAAAAAGAAAAAAACAACAAACAAACAAACAAAAACACTCTACAATACTAACGGATGCTTGTCTATAAAATAACAATCGTTATACGCAATATAACTTTAATATAGAAATAAGATAGCAAATTTATTAGACAAGAGACCCAAGGGTCTTGATAGTCATCTGAGAGATGTAATGATATTGCTTGTTGTTGTTGTGATTTATCACAAAAAAAATGTAGGACTTTTCCATCAATTAAGAGGATTGGATCCTAACATTTCAGCCCAATTCGTAACATCATCGAGAGTGAGTCAAACTCTTAAGTTTCATATCATCAAACTGCAATTAGAAGATGATAATTCCAATCAAGTTTTAATTATTTTCCATTTAAAGTGATGCGTGATCCAGGGGTAATGGAATTCACAAGTTTGATAAAGCACCGTAAGGTTCAATAAGCCGCCTCCTAAAAGATGTAATAGTCACCCTAAATTTCAAACCTCTGGTATGTCATATTTACAGACCCTTATTAAAAATCGGAATATATGTATATATTTATAATTTAGATATATTGATTTTGTAAATAAGCTACTTGAAAGGTACATAACCATGTTAACGTCGTCAATAATAAAGCATTAAGGCTGATTTCTTCATAAAAATAGTTCACTGGACTTAAAACATGTCAATCTCTTTAGCGAACTAACTGAATCTTAGGAAATGACATATTGTTTAAAGTTTATTTATAAACCTAGGTACTGCGGAGCTTAACATCCCTTTAACTAGGTGTTGAGATACATACCGGCCTCAAAAGCAGATGATTGTTCCAAAACTCATGATAAAACGTCAGAGTAACATATTTTACTGGTAAAGATGTGTAAAACCACAGACCTATGAACATAAAAACCACTTAAACTTCATATAAAGTATCCTTTCTTAACTTTTAATGTTGTTATTACTAAGATAGACATGCTATAAACATTATCGCACTTTTCAGCTTCAATGTTTATAACATGTCTAGCGCCTTCATAACATCACAGAATGTTATTAAATGGCATTTCATCTAAGTTCATTTATCGGTCAAGGTTACTTTTTTTCTTACCTATAATCTGCTAAAATAAATTACGAGGGTATTTTACTATGATTTAAGTGGTTATGCATGGCAATAAATATCTTTATTTGAGGAAGGAATTCCTCTCAACAGCTAGTAGAAGACAAATAAAGCTCCGCATACATTTACCTCAGAATGAACTCTCGAGTACAACATATACCAAATTATCAACATACGAGGACAAAATACACTATAGTATTAACAATCAATTAGAAAATAGACCATAGTATAAACACACAAGGACAAAATATACCATACTATGAACTCACGAGGACAAAATAGACTATAGTATCAACACACCATGACAAAATAGACTATAGTATCAACACAACAGGACAAAATAGACTATAGTATCAACACACCAGGACAAAATAGACTATATTATCAACACACCAGGACAAGATAGACTATAGTATCAACACACCAGGACAAAATAGACTATAGTATCAACACAACAGGACAAAATAGACTATAGTATCAACACACAAAGACAAAATATACTATAATACCAACTCACAAGAACAAAATATATCATAGTATCAACACACGAGGACAAAATATTCCATAGTATGAACTCACGAGGACAAAATATACCAAAGTGTGAACTCACGAGCACAAAATATACCATAGTATCAACACACCAGGACAAAATATACCGTAGTATGAACTCATGAGAATAAAATATACCAAATTATGAACTCACGAGGACAAAATATACCATAGTATAAACACACAAGGACAAAATATACCATACCATGAACTCACGAGGATAAAATATACCATAGTATCAACACACAAGAACAACATATACCATAGTATCAACACACGAGGACAAAATATACCATAGTATCAACACACGAGGACAAAATATAACTTAGTATCAACACACGAGGACAAAATATACCATAGTATCAACTCACGAGGACAACATATACCATACTATGAACTCACGAGGACAAAATATACCATAGTATCAACACACAAGAACAACATATACCATAGTATCAACACACGAGGACAAAATATACCATAGTACCAACACACGAGGACAAAATATAACTTAGTATCAACACACGAGGACAAAATATACCATAGTATCAACACACAACGACAAAATATACCATAGTATCAACACACAACGACAAAATATACCATAGTATCAACACACAACGACAAAATATACCATAGTATCAACACACGGGGACAAAATATACCATAGTATAAACACACAAGGACAAAATATACCATACCATGAACTCACGAGGATAAAATATTCCATAGTATCAACACACAAGAACTACATATACCATAGTATCAACACACAATAACAACATATACCATAGTATCAACACACAAGAACAACATATACCATAATATCAACACACGAGGACAAAATATACCATAGTTTAAACCCACAAGGACAACATAGACTATAGTATCAACACACAAAGACAAAATATACCATAGTCTAAACCCACAAGGACAAAATAGACTATAGTATAAACTCAAGAGGACAAAATATACCATAGTATGAACTCACGAGGACAAAATATACCATAGTTTAAACCCACAAGGACAAAATAGACTATAGTATCAACACACAAGGACAAAATATACCATAGTTTAAACACACGAGGACAAAATAGACCATAGTATCAGCACACGAGGACAAAATATACCTTAGTATCAACACACGAGAACAAAATATACCTTAGTATCAACACACGAGGACACAATATACCATAGTATCAACTCACGAGGACACAATATACCAAAGTATGAATTCACGAGGACAAAATATACCAAAGTATAAACACACCAGGACAAAGTAGACTATAGTATCAACACATGATGACAAAATATATCATAGTTTCAACTCACGAGGACAACATATACCATAGTATCAACACACGAGGACAAAATATACCTTAGTATCAACACACGAGGACAAAATATAACTTAGTATCAACACACGAGGACAAAATATACCATACTATGAACTCACGAGGACAAAATAAAAATGGAACTAACGGGAAAAAGTATTACATATGTATGGAAGAGTACGTGAATTTCTTTGAGATGACGAAAATTCTTCTGATACACGTTAGGAACTAACATGCATAAAACATAAGTTTTCATCAAGCACGTGATGTTAAAACGTACTTTATAAAGGAAGCGATTCAGATACTTATAATCCAGTATCAGACGGGAACATATCGGCTCATACATATACAATAGGAACGCGCGCGTTACCGCAAAATAAGGAGAATGTCATTATTACAGCATGTTCAGTGGTACATATACGAATAGGTGACATTATTTTATAGTTTGTCTCCGCAAGAAATCGAATTTTATATGAAATCTGCTAAACGCATTCAAAGAACTCATCTCGTAAATATTGTGAAATGTCTTACTAAAGCTTTGCTTTCCGTTTCTCTCCATTGACTTATTCATGTGATATATTTATGTTTACAACTTAATGTTAAGGTAAGCTGTGCGAGTTTATGAGGGAGAAGATCAAGGTATTACATTAAACTATATTAATTACCAGAGAGACATGGAAAGGGACACCCTTTCGAAAATACCGTTTGTAGATAGCCAAACACAGTAAATATTTCTCTGCATCGTATGGTCAATTTGTCAGTGGTACATACAAACAAAAGTAAAGACAAATCACGTCTAAATTGTTCCAACACGTTTTTAGAATACAACAGAACAGGAAACGTGTCTATAGAACTCTTAATAATGTTACACATTTACAACTACGGATTACAGTGGGTAATTAAGGCAGACTTGAAGAAGGTCTATGTATAATACTGACTTAAGTTTGCGAAGGATGTGCAATGTACATGACCGAGTTGTCTAGGGTAGATTAATTACATTATATTGGCAGTCTGTTCGAGAGACATATGTGAGAGAGTTGTATCTTATGTTAAACGTTTTGCATGTTCCTGGACTTTTATGATCGTGTTTAAAGAAGGATAACTCTAATCATCAGTGTGTCATAAATATGCTGTGAACGAAAAACTGCAATAGAATTATTTTTTTCGAAATAAAAAAATGTCCACAGTATGAAAACTCTTGTAATAACATGTCTCGAGGGCCTGGTAGCACCATGGTTATCCAATGTAGTACCCTGGTTGAGCCATGTAGTACCAGGGTTGTCCCATGANCATAGTTTAAACCCACAAGGACAAAATAGACTATAGTATCAACACACAAGGACAAAATATACCATAGTTTAAACACACGAGGACAAAATAGACCATAGTATCAGCACACGAGGACAAAATATACCTTAGTATCAACACACGAGAACAAAATATACCTTAGTATCAACACACGAGGACACAATATACCATAGTATCAACTCACGAGGACACAATATACCAAAGTATGAATTCACGAGGACAAAATATACCAAAGTATAAACACACCAGGACAAAGTAGACTATAGTATCAACACATGATGACAAAATATATCATAGTTTCAACTCACGAGACACAATAACAACATATACCATAGTATCAACACACAAGAACAACATATACCATAATATCAAGGACAAAATATAACTTAGTATCAACACACGAGGACAAAATATACCATACTATGAACTCACGAGGACAAAATAAAAATGGAACTAACGGGAAAAAGTATTACATATGTATGGAAGAGTACGTGAATTTCTTTGAGATGACGAAAATTCTTCTGATACACGTTAGGAACTAACATGCATAAAACATAAGTTTTCATCAAGCACGTGATGTTAAAACGTACTTTATAAAGGAAGCGATTCAGATACTTATAATCCAGTATCAGACGGGAACATATCGGCTCATACATATACAATAGGAACGCGCGCGTTACCGCAAAATAAGGAGAATGTCATTATTACAGCATGTTCAGTGGTACATATACGAATAGGTGACATTATTT
>NW_018480077.1:32295-41820 GCF_002113885.1 Mizuhopecten yessoensis | reverse complement strand
GCAGGCCGAGATACACCCCGAGAAGAAACGTTGCAGCCAAGATGGAGAAAGAAGGGTAAAAGTGGCATTATCTGGAGAGGCTAGCAAAACACAAAACAAGGTGGAGGAATATCGTTAGTGGCCATGCTCCACCAAGGGACAACAGGATTAAGCATGTCCAAAATTGATCAGCCCACAACAGAGAGACTGGAGTAGGTAACATCCGTTGTACGAAGCCCGATATGGCTCTGCGTTAATATGGATATATAACCTTCACCTTCTATACATATATTGACATTTTGAATTGATAATTAATTGTGATTTATATATAGGGTTGCGTTGATAAATTTTCTGAACTAACAACATTTCTGAATCATCCTCACATCCCCAAAATGTAGATATTCTATAATAAGTAATAAATATCAGTAAAATGAATATGACTCTAAACTGTTTAACAGAAGGCTAACTCATTATTCATTTGTAGTCGTTCTGTGTATTATATCATCAGTCAAATGATTGACAATAAACCATTCTGTTAACACACGGGGGAAATATCAAAGGTAAACACAATCAGATTTGTCTTTGTATGTGATTACTCCAAATACGCGTTATCAGTATGGTAGTTAACATCTATGTTATGATATTAGGCTTGGTTTTTAGAATCCATAGCGGTATACTGGTGAGTATATGACGTGAAAACATTGCCCATTATTATACATGTATATTGATTAGCATGATATGACAATGAATTCATTTATTTTGTCGCAAAATAAAATATTTCTGAATATGTTATCTCTAACTTTTACACAATCAAATACAACGTCAATATTTACCTGAACGAATTGCTTAACGCGGTTATCAACATAATCTCTAAATATAGCCGATGACAGGGTATACCTAGAGAGGTTTGTGTAATTTGCCCAAGGTCCAAGGCGATACTTCACACTAGCCGAGACGCTAACATGGAGAGGTTGTACGTAGTCCTCGCGGTACTGTCCGTCGGTTTGGCCCTCTGTGCCTCAGTCGACCTGCCACAAGACGACGACGCTCCTGGCTTCGACGAATGGTTCCTGTCCAACAACCAATCATACGAAAATCACCCGATTCATTTCGAGAACCCTCTACCGAAATGGCTTCGCGGAACACTGGTTAGTATATGAAAGGATAGTTCATATTTTAGTTTATAATATCATGTATAATAGCATGTGTATTCAAAGAACAGATATCGGTATATCCTGTCACACGAGTGAAACATATATGGTATTCAAATGAAAAATCATTTGATTAATTACAACCAAGAAAAAGTGGTTTCATCAAAAATGTTGGGTGAATTATTTGCGTTATCTTTGGTGCACATACTCTTCTGTCGCTTTTTCATTTGACCAGAATTCAGTGTAAAGAGAGTATTTTTAGATTAGTCAATACCAAAAGTGATATTTCCACAGTCTGATAGATATCGGGTAGAGTGTGACAGATGTCGGTTATCAAAATGATAGATAGAGGATATTTAACAGTTTCTCGTTAATTACAATATGAAATGAGTATGACAGAATAGTGTTTATTTTTTATGCGTGCAAAGCAGGAGTTAATATAGTTTGCCATATTAGGGAAATGCGTATGATATAGTACGGGACAACAATTAAAGTTTCTATTTATAACATTTGTAAACAACTACTACGACGAAAATGATGCTACATCAAAACAGTTGGGGGTGTTACATTGTATTCTTTGGCACTATATTAT
The DNA here is from genome assembly GCF_002113885.1 of Mizuhopecten yessoensis. Classification (NCBI taxonomy): domain Eukaryota; kingdom Metazoa; phylum Mollusca; class Bivalvia; order Pectinida; family Pectinidae; genus Mizuhopecten; species Mizuhopecten yessoensis. The sequence goes on along the minus strand of NW_018480077.1, from coordinate 40,098 downwards.
TTTGGCGTCACTCTCGACAACAAGGCTGTGCGCCAGTTTGAATGGACTTCCTAAAATAGTTTAAGCTTTTTCTGCATTTGTCTTGTATTGGGTTTTTTCAGGAATGGTATCAGTAGTGCAAGTTAAATAGTGTATATAGCAAATATCTTCCGAAACAACCACTTACTCTAACGTCATTTCATCCGCACATCCTAACATAATATACGCAGCTTTGAATGAAGTAAATGGAAAGTGCCGTTCTGATTGGTCAATACCAAAACAATATTTCACTCTCAATTTTAATATCTGTCACTGTGTGAATGAGATCATTTTACCAGGTTTATAGAAGTTGATATCTTACTGGTAAAAAATGTAAAAGTAAATAAATATATACAGAGTGTTACATATGCAATTGTATCCTCTTTGTTGCTTTAGTATTGGAGTAATTCGGTTAACAATTACGGAAAAGTGAAATAATTGCAGAACCCTTCGATAGTCAAAAAATAACCATTAGAGACAATTAGGACAAGGAATGGTGAATTAAGACCAGAAAAGAATTGAGGCGATTGTAAGGAAGGATTTCTGTTATTGGGTCGGATGCAGCATTTCTTTTATTTATGTATTTGTGTTCATCCATGTTTAGGATGCATACTTGTTCTCTATTTAAACGTTTTATTCTGGTTGGTAAGTATAGAACATATACAGGTCTATATATCACATCCAGCAAAATGTATATTTGTGATTTTTCAATGAATAGTACGTATATCTTGTCTCTTTCATGAAAAACGTCTCATAAAAAAAACATTTCACTGGTTGTACTAGATGAACCTGTATACGATGCGTACTAACTAGCTGACTCATTCATAAATTCCTGACACACTCTTATGTTATATTACAGATCAGAAATGGAGCGGGCCAGGTAGAAATGGGTAACAGGCAATTCGTTAACTTCTTTGACGGATATGCAAAACTTAATAGCTGGAAGTTTCCGGGCAACGGATCTGCATTCTTTTCCACAAAATTTATCCAATCTAAGGTTTATACCGAGTCCCTTGCTAAGAATGACATAGCACCCTTCCTCACTTTTGAAGGCGTCTCTCCACCGTTCGGGGATGTTGAGCGATATGAGTCGTTCTTACTCAACATGGATAACACTGTCGTGAACGTATTCAATTACTCCAACAAAATCGTAGCCATGAATGACATCTGGAAGGTGTATGAAATTAACCCACATACACTGGACACCATAGGCGTTGTAAATCCACCAACACCACCGTCCAAGTTCTCTAACTTGGCCCGACTGAATGTGATGTCCACTGCTCATCCTGTGGCAGAGCATGGCACGGGTGCCAATTTTGACATCCTGAATACCTTCAGTCTGATACCCGGTACAAAGGAAAGGTTGTCAGTTGTTCGAGTCACTTCTCTCGAAGGACGCGAGCTCGTCGCCGAATGGGAAATTGACCAAACATCGTACATGCACTCGTTTTCTGTCACGCCGAATTACGTCATTCTGCTCGCTGCTCCGTATTACATAAACATGAACGACATGCTGAAGTACGCTTCCGTTGTTGGAGGGATGCAGTGGAACGGTCAGGACAACGCTACCTTCTACGTTGTGGAAATCAAAACTGGAAAGATACACACCCTCGTAACCGGAAATGTCTTTGTAATTCACCACATTAATGCATTTGAACTTCCCGACGGCAAAATCGCTTTAGATGTCCCCGCACAACCAAACCCATACGGCTTTTCCATGTATGACTTGAGCTATATACATAACAAAACCGCTAGAGTCCACTTGCCTGCCAAACCTGTTCTAACGCGTTTCACTTTAGATTTGCAAACCCAAAGTGTCCAGCGAGTGTCTTTTGAAGATGGACCAAAGGCTCCCTGTGTTGGTGCTCTGGAAATGCCGGTATTCAACGAGAACTACCGCCATATGAACTACTGCTATATATATGGCCAGGTGATCAACTATAACGGGAAGGGTTTCAGTCACATCGCGCTGGTCAAAAAAGATGTGTGCGACAACGCCGGGGACCTGATGTATACCGCGCCCCATCAGTACCTTACAGAGCCCTGGTTCGTCCCTAACCCTGACGGCAAGGCGGAGGACGACGGCGTGTTGATGGCGTCTGCATTTGACGGGGACAAGAAGGAGAGTTATCTGTTGATGCTTGACCCTAAAACAATGACAGTCATCAACCGATCCTACATGCCTACACGGGTACCCTTCAACTTTCACGGCAGGTTCTTTGATATCGTGTGATGACCGAGAAGCCGGGAGGGGTGTGTTTAAAACAGTAAAGATATATCTTTTTATTAGTGACACCTTTATGATAATCGTATTGATGGGAGCTGGGCATGTGATTAAAATTAACAGAACGATTGGAATTTTTCTTATTTATTATCTGCTGAAGTCTGACATATGCAGCAGATTCGTTCTCCCCGGTTGGTTAATGGATCTGATATAAAAATAAGGAACGTTGGTCAAAACCAGTGTTTATATGATATACGATATAGTAACCAGCGCACTGATTAACAGTGAAATACGGACGTGAAATATACTGCATAGTTGTTCAATTTTGTGGTGCTAATATTTCGTCGTTGTTTCGATCAGAACTGGTTCGTGGAGATGAAGTTTCGCATAACATTTCCACGTTAAAATATCGCGCTCATGGAGGTACTTTAGCATTTCGTTGATGGGATTGAAGTTAAATGCGATATTGAACTGTGTTATCTCCATTAAAAGGGATTAAATGGGTGAACGTATTTTTTCTTTCGGGTCTGAAAATGTGTTTTACAGAAATTGTAACTCATGATATTATATTCGCGCACTCTTTGGTGACCTCGAATATAGTAAAATAAAATCCCCGCGAATATAACAAACTTTATAAAATTGCTATTATAAATCGAATAACACAATTAAACTATTGGCAGTTTGTATATCACAATTTTGTATGCTCCTATGAAAACATAATTGATATCTCCACGACTTTATATATCGTTCATTCGTGTCTAAAGCTAGACAAATATCTTTACTAAAATATATGGCAAAATATAACAAGAGGTTCAACGGGTCTTAATACTCACATGAGTTACTTAAATTAAAAGTAAGAACACTTCTTTTGGAAGTCACAAGTCAAATATTGAAGTGTATATTAAAAAGAAAGAAATGTGAAAAAAAAAGAAAAAAACAACAAACTAACAAACAAAAACACTCTACAATACTAACGGATGCTTGTCTATAAAATAACAATCGTTATACGCAATATAACTTTAATATAGAAATAAGATAACAAATTTATTAGACAACAGACCCATGGGTCTTGATAGTCATCTGAGAGATGTAATGATATTGTTTGTTGTTGTTGTGATTTATCACACAAAAAACGTAGGACTTTTCCATCAATTAAGAGGATTGGATCCTAACATTTCAGCCCAATTCGTAACATCATCGAGAGTGAGTCAAACTCTTAAGTTTCATATCATCAAACTGCAATTAGAAGATGATAATTCCAATCAAGTTTTAATTATTTTCCATTTAAAGTGATGCGTGATCCAGGGGTAATGGAATTCACAAGTTTGATAAAGCACCGTAAGGTTCAACAAGCCTCCAAAAAGATGTAATAGTCACCCTAAATTTCAAACCTCTGGTATGTCATATTTACAGACCCTTATTAAAAATCGGAATATATGTATATATTTATAATTTAGATAAATTGATTTTGTAAATAAGCTAATTGAAAGGTACATAACCATGTTAACGTCGTCAATAATAAAGCATTAAGGCTGATGTCTTCATAAAAATAGTTCACTGGACTTATAACATGTCAATCTCTTTAGCGAACTAACTGAATCTTAGGAAATGACATATTGTTTAAAGTTTATTTATAAACCTAGGTACTGCGGATCTTAACATCCCTTTAACTAGGTGTTGAGATACATACCGGCCTCAAAAGCAGATGATTGTTCCAAAACTCATGATAAAACGTCAGAGTAACATATTTTACTGGTAAAGATGTGTAAAACCACAGACCTATGAACATAAAAACCACTTAAACTTCATATAAAGTATCCTTTCTTAACTTTTAATGTTGTTATTACTAAGATAGACATGCTATAAACATTATCGCACTTTTCAGCTTCAATGTTTATAACATGTCTAGCGCCTTCATAACATCACAGAATGTTATTAAATGGCACTTCATCTAAGTTTATTTATCGGTCAAGGTTACTTTTTTTCTTACCTATAATCTGCTAAAATAAATTACGAGGGTATTTTACTATGATTTAAGTGGTTATGCATGGCAATAAATATCTTTATTTGAGAAAGGAATTCCTCTCAACAGCTAGTAGAAGACAAATAAAGCTCCGCATACATTTACCTCAGAATGAACTCTCGAGTACAACATATACCAAATTATCAACATACGAGGACAAAATACACTATAGTATTAACAATCAATTAGAAAATAGACCATAGTATAAACACACAAGGACAAAATATACCATACTATGAACTCACGAGGACAAAATAGACTATAGTATCAACACACCAGGACAAAATAGACTATAGTATCAACACACCAGGACAAAATAGACTATAGTATCAACACACCAGGACAAAATAGACTATATTATCAACACACCAGGACAAAATAGACTATATTATCAACACACCAGGACAAAATAGACTATAGTATCTACACAACAGGACAAAATAGACTATAGTATCAACACACAAGGACAACATATACCATAGTATCAACACACGAGGACAAAATATACCATAGTATCAACACACGAGGGCAAAATATACCATAAAATAAACACACAAGGACAAAATATACCATAGTATCAACACACGAGGACAAAATATACAATAGTATGAACTCACGAGGAAAAAATATATCATAGTATCAACTCACGAGGACAAATTATACCTTAGTATCAACTCACGAGGACAAAATATCACTCAGTATCAACACACGAGGACAAAATATACCATAGTATCAACACACAAGGACAAAATATACCATAGTATCAACTCACGAGGACACAATATACCAAAGTATGAACTCACGAGGACAAAATATACCATAGTTTAAACCCACAAGGACAAAATAGACTATAGTATCAACACATAAAGACAAAATATACCATAGTATAAACACACCAGGACAAAGTAGACTATAGTATCAACACACAAGGACAAAATAGACTATAGTATCAACTCACGAGGACAACATATACCATAGTATCAACACACAAGGACAAAATATACCATAGTATAAACACACAAGGACAAAATAGACTAGAGCATCAACACATAAAGACAAAATATACCATAGTATAAACACACCAGGACAAAGCAGACTATAGTATCAACACATAAAGAAAAAATATACCATAGTATGAAATAACGAGGACAAAATATACCATAGTCTAAACACACAAGGACAAAATACACTATAGTATCAACTCACGAGGACAACATATACCATAGTGTCAACACACGAGGACAACATATACCATAGTATCAACACACGAGGACAAAATATAGCATAGTTTAAACCCACAAGGACAAAATAGACTATAGTATAAACTCACAAGGACAAAATATACCATAGTTTAAACACACAAGGACAAAATAGACCATTGTATCAGCACACCAGGACAAAATATACCATAGTATAAACACACAAAGACAAAATATACCATAGTATGAACTCACGAGGACAAAATATACCATAGTATGAACTCACGAGGACAAAATATACCATAGTTTAAACCCACAAGGACAAAATATACCATAGTATCAACACACGAGGACAAAATATACCATAGTATGAACTCACGAGGACACAATATACCATAGTATAAATACACCAAGACAAAATAAACCACAGCCTCAATACACAAGAACAAAATATACTATAGCGTAAACAAACAATGACAAATATACAATACCGATAATACAGAAAGTTCAATTATATCACAGTCAACTCACAAGGACAAAATATTTCACAGCGTCAATACAGAAGGTGAAAGTGAAACTTTAAAGAGGATACGACAGCCAGGAACCATGAAGTAATGGGGAAAAAACATACATTGTAATACCTCCCTCCTCTGCCTGTTTTCTGATCTTTAACTGACTTTGAACGTCATTTTCAAGGCAGTCGTATTTAGAACGTCTTCCTTTTGATTAGATTAAATCGGTGTTTAATTTTCACAAAAAAACGTTGTTGTTTTAATAAATTAATTCTTGCAAGTTCTGGAAACACAGCTAAATACCGTCATTTGCTTAAATTCAGAATTGGCACCTCAAAGTATATAGTTGATAAGGAAGAATATCGCAGATATTATCATTTTAAATGTTGTCAGAAACTACATCTACGCCAACTTCCATGAGACGCTCCTTCGGGAATTAAATAAAAAAAAACACCACAATAATCCTATCAGTGTTTCTCTCAATTATACGATGTCTAACATGCTAATACAATTTGCAGCATACTTAAAGGAGTCAGATGGAGTAACTAAAAAGAAAATATCATGATTTGTTTTAAACATTTAACTAATGTATGCATTTATTCATCAGTAAGCTCAAGAAATGATCTGAAGCTTGGGTTCTCTCCCTTTGTCTACATTTGAAATACTCATCATGTTGAAGGTAGACTCTTATTTGATAAAAGGCAAAATTCGAAATTAAAATAAAGGATACATTTTCTAAATAATTCTGTCATATTCAATGTCATAGTAAGCAGAAACTAATGTGCTGTGATGAACTTTCATCCAAAATTTCGTCGTAAACGCTGCCACTCAGGTACAGAAATCACTTCACAGAAAACTCCAAAAACTATCTTATAAATGATATCTAACAGCGCTAAAAAAATCTACTGTGATAAGAACATTGAAGAAAGGTAGGACAAACCTTTTCATTTCCCGAGAAACAATATGTAATGGTATTTGATACATATTATAGCGAATATCCTTTGAAAATTGTATCTACTATCGCGGCCTTTCAATTATATGCATGGATTTGCTTAAGGAGAGGTAACTCTAAAAACAATATAGTTTACATATGTCTATTTCATAACTAAGTTAACGCTTCGGATGATAAAAAGTGGCATAAAGTCTACGCTACAAAATCATCACTACAAATACGAAGTGATAGAACATCTTAAAAACTTTAGTTTATTGATACAGAAATCCCCCAACATAGTCAATATGTACTGACCATGTGACCATTTCTCTTGTTGTGGACTCATCGGTGTTACTAATGTAAAGAAATAAAAATCCAAGTTAAAAGTCTCTGAAGTATTAATAACGACAAGGTGTCTAGTAAACCCTTTATTACGTTAAAATATTATAACGTTTGGGCAACAACAAATAAATTTCTTTTCATTTTAACCAGGAAGCCGTACAAGAGTAACTTCCAGCTTCAAACTGACCCCAGCAGCGCCAACTACCTACAATGTCAAACAATAGATAGAACTACGGCAAGCTTTGGGGACTGATATTCCAGTTTATAGGCTACTGCCAACCTCAGGGACTGATAGTCAAGCTACAAGGCTACGGCCAGCATCGGGGACTGATAGTCCAGCTACAAGACTACGGCCAACCTCGGGGTCTGATAGTCTAGCTACAAGACTACGGCCAACCTCGGGGACTGATAGTCTAGCTACAAGACTACAGCCAACCTCGGGGTCTGATAGTCTAGCTACAAGACTACGGCCAACACCGGGGACTGATAGTCTAGCTAAAAGACTTCGGCCAACCTCGGGGTCTGATAGTCTAGCTACAAGACTACGGCCAACA
>NW_018480077.1:0-29806 GCF_002113885.1 Mizuhopecten yessoensis | reverse complement strand
GCCAACCTCGGGGACTGATAGTCAAGCTACAAGAGTACAGCTAAGGCTACAGCCAACCACGGGGACTGATAGTCAAGCTACAAGACTACGGCGAACATCAGGGACTGATAGTACAGCTAAGGATACGGCCAACCTCGGGGACTGATAGTCAAGCTACAAGACTACGGCCAACCTCAGGGACTGATAGTACAGCTAAGGCTACAGCCAACCTCGGAGACTGATAGTCAAGCTACAAGGCTACGGCCAACCTCAGAGACTGATAGTCTAGCTACAGGACTACGGCTAACCTCAGGATCTTATTCAAGTCCACCAGATATGTCATCTTACTACTTTGTAAGGTATGATGGGCTCCAGAAAGTCTAAGTAATACTGATAATGAGAGAATTACATATTATTTCAGGCAGAAATCCAAAATTGTATGTCGCTTACTTTATAGGAGAGTTTTTTTACTTTTAAATGACTGCAGGAAAGCGTCAGTAATTTATTCATCATTGCTTAATAAACACTTTTTCAAATGACATTTCTTTTTGATAAATTATATATTAGTTCATCCGTCTTATTGTAATTGTAATCTACAGTTACTTTTCAAATGTTTCTATATTCCAAGTATGCTTTGTTATATAACTATAACGGGAATGGGATTGTTTTCTGTTAATACTGGAAAATAAAAGAAACTGACTTGTTTCTATCGTACGTCTTTGAATTTGCTACACACACGGTTGACGAAGAGTACAACTACAAAACTCTTAATCTGATATTGGACATTGGCGAAATACACCGATTTGTTTGAACTAGTGTATATCTCAACAACTAACACCTAAACATTCATATTCAGACCGTTTAATATATAATCACCTATAATTTTATATACAACCACCTATATATTTATATACAATCACCTATAATTTTATATACAACCACCTATAATTTCATATACAACAACCTATAATTTTATATACAACCATCTATAATTTTATATACAACCACCTATAATTCTTTATTATATGCATGAACATTTCTCGCAATCACATTGGTCGGATCCTCTACACATGACCAGTCCTCAAAAACTCATGGAAACTGGTTATCCGGTGAATATCAATTTCTAAATATAGCATATATGGAACTTCCCCGGAACCTGTCGTAGCGCAAGCGCAGTTAGACCGGAACGCGACCTGTCAGACGACAATAGAAGATGGCTGCTGGCGAACGTTGCTCCTCCGTTACATCAGAAAATTACCAAAACTATTCGAGAATAAAGATGCTGTTGACATAAAAAAAGCCATGTGCATGTCCTCCATGCTGATCTTAAGAAAAAGAACCTAAACGATGCCTTCGAAAGCTACGATGCTGAACTGTTGATTCAAACCTGGCTAAATTTTACACGGAGGCTCGCGTACGAAAATCAGAACCTTTAGTTTAGTTTTGTTTTATTTTATTGTTGAAGCATATAATAAAACAGTTATGGGCTTTTGTGCTGGTAAAAATGATGTGATATGAACCTGAAAAGTGATATTGACCTCGGCTTCGCCTCTGTTAATATCACTCTTTCATGTTCATATTACATCATATTCACCAGCACAAAAGTCCATAATTGTATAATATACAACCACCTATAATTTCATATACAACCACCTATAATTTCATATACAACCACCTATAATTTTATATACAACCACCTGTAATTTTATATACAACCACCTATAATTTATATACAACCACCTATAATTTCATATACAAACACCTTAAAGTTTATATACAACCACCTATAATTGTATATACAACCACCTTGATTTTATATACAACCACCTATAATTTTATATACAACCACCTTGATTTTATATACAACCACCTATAATTTTATATACAACCACCTGTAATTTTATATACAATCACCTATAATTTTGTATACAACCACCTATACTCCGGACTTTAGTTGAAAATATTCTCTTTTCCGTTCTGCATTCAATTGCTAATAACAGTTATGTAAGGATTAATATAATTCAATTCAGAAAAGGAATGTTGCAGCTTTGATTGACATATGTGAACCAAAATCAAATGTGACATCGGTGTTACTAGTGAAGTTCCCCCCAAGAGTTTCAGCGGCATTCGTTCATGGTCTGTCAGTGTTGTTAAACTTGATGATGGTGAGGCTCTCTAGTATGAATTTTCAAGCGTTGGTATAGGAACTGTTCCCTACAGCAGTGCTTTGTACCAGGATTTCGGCAGTCTGTTAGTGTTGTGAATATATCATTCAGTCTGAGTCCGTCACTAGGTTTTTTCTTTACATCTAGTATCAGCAACCATCATACTGTACTATGTACGTTATCAGTGTAATTGAACACGTGTCTATGTTTATACGAGCATATAAGACCTGCTTTACGCCAGTTTTTGTCAAAAACATTGGATTCCTTCGTAATTTACTTTGTGGATAGAATAGCTTAATTTTGCATAGTCCTTCGTCCATGTACGGCGCATATCTAAGATCAATGTACATGTACATTATGATCGTAATTGACCTGATATATGGCGATGGTACTATGAACGTTAAGATTGTAATCGATCTAATGTATGAGTATTGTACAATGTACGTTATGGTAGCAGAGTACAGTAGCGTACGGTGGCCATGGGGGATATTTTTATACAATGAATAACCCCTGTAATATAACATGTATCAAAATTTAAAAAAAAAATCAGCACTAAAATTGGCATATACATGATGAAGTGGACTATGTGGGCTTCATAATTTTTTCAAAAAAAAAATCGAATTTGGTTTGAGACTACAATTTTGGGCATTTACAAATCTGTGTCTACACAACAAAAGCTAGCTTTTCATGTAGTCTATATTGTGAAAAATCCACCGGAATGACCTATGCTAAAACGTGAGTATTTCTGTTACCGAGTAGGCAATATTTAATTTCAGACAGGTTTTAAGAAAAACAATTCTACTTGCGGGGGTCAAATTCTGGGTTAAAAATCATGATTTTTTGCATATTTTGGTGTTTTTTGATGTGGTAACCATGGTTTTCAGAAGTCCCAAATCTGGGGAAATCACTTTTTGAAGAAAAAAAAATGTTCTTCTAAAAAACACCTATTCAAAATGTAGTTTATAAATATATATATATATATGTTGGTGTGTTGTGCAGGATGAATCCGCTATCCATGTTTATCCGAGACATGCCCTTTATTTTTAGGGTCAAGCCATTTCTACTGTACTCTGCCACCTATGCTTTACAATTGACAACGTCATGTAGATATGACAGCCTAGTTTGGTTATCCTACCCTCTCCAATCTAATCTTCTCTCAGGGACAGTCCAAGGGTCCCCGGACTCATAGCTACACGTTTGTTCAGTCGGACTTAATTAAAGACAAGGTCATATAGATTATAGCGGATGATTTATTTTGGTCGCTTTTGTGTCACCAATATATATAATATATACAGCATTTATATACAGCATTTATATAGCGCCCTATATAATTTGTAAAATTACTCTAAGGCGCTTTACAACATATGGATAATAGTAATGGTTATAAAACAAACAACAAAGGCTTGCAATCACTTTAATACATTTAACAAACAATGTGCACATAATTGAACAAATAAAAGGGTGGTATTTACATGACGTCTTTGCAAAGATTCTAAAATACAGACGTGAAAAGGTGAGTTTTTATGTCCCTCTTGAACTTTGCCAGGGTATTTGACTTCCTAATAGCAGATGGCAAGCTATTCCACAACGTAGCCGAAACCCTCCCAAAGCATCTGTTTCCGTAGGTCACTGTACGAGATTTTGAGACACACAACAAAGATTCTGACTCCGACCGCAGTGATCTTGACGGCTGATACAGGGTAACTACTGAGGAGCTGTTCCATTCAGTGCCTTGTATGTGTATACCAGAATTTTGTACTGCGACCTGTATCGTACAGGTAACAAGTGCGCAGGTGTGTTGTGCTCTCTCTTTCGAGTACGAGTAACTAGCCGTGCTGCAGTGTTCTGGACCCTCTGCAGACGGGGAGTTAGTTTGTCAGACATACCACAGAGCAGGGCGTTACCATAATCCAACAGAGAGGTAACAAGTGAATGCACCAAGTTCTTGCATGCATCTGCAGTTAGAAACTGCCGAATACAGCCGATGTTCCTGATCTGGTAGTAACAGGATTTGGCTATAGCGTTTACTTGTTTCACCAAGTAGAGGGCTCAAACGCAAATTCACAATGCTGCAGGGGGATCCCACATTAATCGCATCTTCATATTTGTTAAAGGCTATCGATTATGGAAAGTATCTATTTAATTCTTACTTTTTTAAATTTTGGTAATGTTACGTCCTTAAAGAGGAATACCGGGACAGGAAATGGTAAAAAATTGACCTTCAAATCACTATAGGATGATGGCGACCATCAAACTTTTCAATGGTTCCCATTAACCTTCATCTTTTGAAATCCTGTTTTGTACGTTTGTCCGCCAAAATTCTACATCTACCACGGAAAGGATATGCGCTGCAAATCTCTAATACTGATTCAACTGCGACATATAAATACCGGAAGTTGGTGAAGCTTGGATGTTACTCTCAAAGACATGATTTGATCAGATTTTCCAATTTTCTCCATTCATTTGTGAATTTCAGTTTAGATGTGTCATTTTTGCTGTTTGAAATATATTTTTGAACAGAATAGTGGTTCTGTATAATTTTAACAAAAGTATTAATATTTCAAGAATTAAACAGACATCTTGTTTTGTAAATGAAGTGTTTAATTATTAAAATTATTTCGTTANAAAAAAAAAAAAAAAAAAAAAAAAAAAAAGACATGATAGTTAACGATTGAATAATCGATATCGTCATACTCATACCTGAATACATATCGGAAAGAACTCCCCTATAGTATAATAAATCACAAAAAACACACGGGTCTGTTGACAATAAATCAGTTTACGACAATCTATGTGTTAGAAACTGTACAGGTGCTCTCTTTACTAATTAAATACATCTAATGTCTTAGATCGTTAGTGAGTTATCGACATACGAAATTGCGTACACGTTACCAGTATCTGGTTCCGCTTTCGGGTACTGTGTGAGTTTCGATTATGTCCTTGTATGTTGACAATTTATTTCGATTAAAAAATATAGCAAACTTTCAAGCTGTACATGTCAAAAACTAGGATATCTGGTACTGGTACAAGGTTGTGCTAATCACGTAAAACGATATACATGTTGACGACCTATTAAGGAAAATAGAGTCAAATAGATTATATCGTTGACATCACAGTCAGTCGAGTATCACACTAACGACATAGAGGAACAGGATGAAGCTCGGGGGACGCCTGGTATTTTTTCTGTCGCTCGTGCTTACCTTGCGTGACGTCATTGCCTTGGAAGAGGTCCTACCAGAAGATGATGCTCCTGGATTAGAAGATATATTTAAGACCAACAATGTATCATATGAGAATTATCCAATACATTTCGACTATCCTTTACCAAAATGGCTTCGTGGTGTATTGGTGAGTAGATTGTTTATCACAGTAACACTAACGTTCAAGACGAAGAAAAGTATCTACTTTTTGTTCCCTTTCTGGAGTGGTTAGTGTGTGTTCTGGGGGGAGGGAGGGGGGGGGGGGGGATCTTATTACGAAACGAGTATCTGACTATTTATATGTTTCGTCTTTTTTATAAACACAGAGAAAAAAAGTTATGATAAAAAAATTCTTTTCGATATTTTTATGTAAATGTCTTATGTAACGAAAACAATCTTTTGAGTACAGATTTGCTTTCATGTCTGAAATGAACTGATTATTTCGGAAATGTCAAACACACTTTAAAGCGGAATATGGTTGTTAAACAGAAAACTTGATATTTATGTTATATATTTCTGCTTTCTGCAATTTGCCGACTGTGAAAAGGTCGACCTCATGATCTCTTTGGTAAAAATGCTTTTCCTTATGTGATGTAAAAATCGATATTTTTTTTTATTATTTTCCATTGGTGTTCCGTTATCGTTTCGTTGACGCTTATCCTTTTGGAACACCTGGTCTTATTGTCCTTGTACTTTTTCAATGGTCCCAATGTACATTTGTTGAGTTTTATCGATTATTTAGTTCGAATTATGGTTTTGTGGATACTTCTGTAGTCACGTTTAATTTTTATCAACAGTCTCGTTATTATTCTATGTAATTTTCCCGTCTTCTGATCTATAAATGAAATATCTCACTTCATCTGCATAAAAAACACATTTAGTTACACAATGATGTGTACAAATTATTTGATCACGTGTTATCATACTTCATCCTTTCACAATAAACGCTCTAGGATGGACGTAATTTACTCCAGAAGTAAACTTCATAGGTATGCCACTAATTGAATATAAAATAAACAGAACAAAATGCAATATAGAAATATCTATCTAACCAGAATACAAATAGATAAAAAGTTGGCTGATCATGAACGCTGTTCTTGTATCATAATATAGTTATAGAATTTGCACGAAGGAAATAGTCAAGAAATTCACTGAAAGGCAAACTATTTCCTGAGTCCAAAATGCAAGTACAAAAGTATGTTTTGAAAGGGTAATAGACTGTAACTAGATAATTGTACCGATGCAAACCAAATCCACAAAGTATGTTTGTTTTGACCTTCTCGTTATGTTTGTGAACACGTGTCTTCCGCCTTGGGAAAACCCCACACTGTAATGTTATTTATTGGAACCGTAGGGACACTTTATTCAAGCAAAAGTTCAAACTACAAGCTCCTGAAAACTAACAAAAGCCATATATCCTCTGATTCATTACCGTTTACACTCATAACTCGATAATGAGTGTGTTTGTGCGTTGAGGTCGAATTCTAGCTCCGCCCACCTCGTGCTCCTAGCTCGGATGACGTGGTGTTGTGACACAATTTTGGGCGTGATGTTTTGATTCGGTCTCATGCAATCCTGAAACTATAGCCCGTTGAAATAAGCTGTTTCCCCGGGAAAAAGTAATTATTTCTCGACAGAGGACAACGGCATTAAATGCCGAATTACAACTGTTATTAGGGACAAATACGTTAAGATATAACAATAAATAATAATATTTAGGAAAATTCATAGAAGTGTTGAAGGGAAGGGATATTAAAATGAAGTGAGTATCGATTATTGGAGTTTTAAAAATATGCTTGTTGCTGAGTGGCACGCCTTAGGCTAACCATAATAGAATTGTAGTACATAGCTGTTCGTTCGAAATGTTTTATTCTCAAATCGTATTGATATTTTTATTCAGGTCAGAAACGGGGCTGGGCAATTGGAAATGGGAAGGAGGAAATATTTGAACTATTTTGACGGGTATGCAAAGCTACACAGTTGGACTTTTCCCGGAAACGGATCAGCCTTTTTTTCCGCCAAAATGATAATGTCGAAATCCTACCTGTCGTCCATCAAGAAAAAGGACATCGAGCCTTATTTAACCTTCAGGGGTGTCAATCCAACTTTTGATGAAGCCGACAAACTTGCTTGGATGTTTCTCAATATGGATGACATGAACGTTAATGTATTCCGGTATGCCAACAGGACGGTCGCCATCAGTGACCTGTGGTTTGCCTATGAATTCGACCTACAGACATTGAATACTTTAGGATCCAGGAGTCCGCTTATTCCTCCGTCAAATTTTTCCAATATTGGCAAAAAGAGCGAAATGTCATCTGCTCATCCAGTTCCCGAGTACGGGACGTCGTCACGGTTTGAAATCCTCAAAACACTAAGTCTAATTCCTGGAACCAAAAACCGGATGAGCGTGGTCCGGATAACGTCCCTAGATACCACAGAGATGGTGGCTGAGTGGGAGACGGAGAAAAGTCACTACATGCATTCGTTCTCTGTCACACCAAACTATGTCATCCTGTTCGCCGCTCCGTACACCATCAGCATTATGAAAATGATGGAGACCTGTTCAGTAGAGGGTGGAATGGTTTGGGATGGGAATGCCAACACCACCATATATATTGTGGAGATCAAGACAGGAACGCTGCACACACTACAGACGGAGAACGTCTTCGTCACTCATCATATAAATGCTTTTGAATTACCAGACGGTAGAATCGTGTTGGATCTTCCGACACAGAAAAATCCTTTCGCTTTTAATTATTTCGACTTTTCATATATTTTTAATAAAACAGCTCGGATGAATATTATATCAATGCCCATCCTCAAACGATATACCATTGATATTCACAAAAAATCTGTGTTGAAAAAGACATTCAAGAATGGACCTAAAGCTCCCTGCGCAGGCGCACTTGAATTGCCGGTGATTAACGAGAACTACCGCCACTTGAACTACTGTTACATCTACGGTCATGTGATAAACTATAACGGGAAGGGTTTCAGTCGCATGGCTCTCGTCAAAAAGGATGTGTGTGACGAAGCCAGGGACCTGATGTATGCCGCACCCCACCAGTACTTTACAGAGCCTTGGTTCGTCCCCAACCCCTTGGGCAAGGAGGAGGACGACGGCGTGTTGATGACGTCAGTATATGATGGGGACAAGAGAGCGAGTTATCTTCTTATCCTCGACCCTAAAACAATGACAGTCATTAACCGATCTTACATGCCTACACAAGTACCTTTCAATTTTCACGGAAGGTTTTTCGACATCGCATAATAATTTTTCGACATCGCATAATAATTAACGCAATGATTAAACAGACGGCGTCGGAGCAAACTGTTCGTCACATCGACGTGTTTCCTATAAGTGTTCTGATATTTCATATATTTATATTTCCATTGTACGGCTTGAAATACGTAAACCAATCAAATCAAGATGCTGGTATGAAAACATATACAAAATGATAGTATACGTGATTTACGGAAACTGTTCGGGTTTTTCCGTCATAATTCTCAAGTACTCGCCGAAAATAACATGTCGAGTCATCATCTTTTGACAGAAATTCACGGACAGTTTCCTATTGATGTTTGTCGCCCTGACGAAGATGGTAACTGCAGGAAACGTTATTTTGTTTCCGTTAAATGGCAATTTAGCAAAACGGTTTGTTCAAAATGTATTAGGATGCAGGGGAAGGCAACAAGCGATACAACAGTAGATTTCTTTATTCATTATTTAAGTGCATCTTTGTTACATTAGGATGGTATATAAGACTGTTCCAACAAAAACGTTCCCATGATGCACCTTATAGCATGATTTAAAAAAATATATGCTCATATGATTAAATAAATCGAAAATACGAACTGAGTTACCTTGTTTATTTACATTATCATAGAGAACAGCTTCTGTGACAGAGAGATACAGTTTGATGAAGACTATGGACACGTTTTACAATCACCATCACGTTATTATTGTGAAATATGTGATCTTTGAAATTCCTGTGTGATATTATGTTCGGTGTATTTGAGTATGCTCGATGTGTGAAATGGTTTGACCGTCACTATACCCCTAATCTATCTTTGAGGACGTGAGATCACTTGGATTTGACCCAGATTTACATTTTAGGTGTGATACAGTTATCAAAGGAAAAGCAGAAATATATGACCGAGAATCCGTGCTATCTAGGTAATTTCATAATGAAAATCTGTGTTTTATCATGAATTGGTTCATTTTATATATTAACTTTTATTTTTCAAGTTAAGTATAGAAATCATTTGAAACACACTTTATTCCTTCAAAAAGGGCATTTTGTTCAATGCAGATTTGTATAATTAACATCCACTTTGGGTTGCAATTAGTCTGATTACGAAAGTCTAAAATACATAAGAAAAACAACAATTTATTTTTCCTTCATGTCAAAAATAGTATAAGCACTTTAAGATGCAAGGTGTCAGGGACGCGGTCCAGCTAATGGTTATCATATTAACACGACAGATTTATTTGGGTATTTTCCCTAGCCCGTGATTTACACCATTTGTGTGGTGAGTGACCATTATGTAATAAGTACCATTAGTTGCGAGTTCTACATGACAGAGATTAAAGTACCCACGCGTACCTGTGCGCATGCCTGTGTCTGGAGACAACAGCTTTGATCTAACCAAAAAACTGTGTAGCGCGTCTTTTTTCGACGACACTCAATAAACCATCATATATTTTACAGAAAAGTCCGATGAAAGTAACACGGACGACTCTGTAGTAAGTGTTGAGGGTCCGGGGATATAGTTGTTGTGACAAACAGTAGGTTCAGTGACAATGATAACCTTGTTTTCTATATAGATTATTGTGTACAAATTTGGCACAAACAAGTCAAGATTTCAAGATTTCNCATAGTACATAAAAAATATATATACGTGTAGTTACATACAAATAATTCAGTGTTCAACTTATAAAAATGTCACTAGCAAACAAAAGAAAAACTTAAAGAATAGAGACACTAAAGTACTTTTGTTAATTTTTGAACAAATAAGCTTACACTTTTTAACAATTTCATATTAAAGATTGTGAACATTCCTTTCATTTTATGTTGGTTTGGACTTGTATAAAAATAGGCCGGAATATGTTTTTCCCTTATTTTGACTAAAGTGTCGTTATTACAAGTATATAAGTAATGAAACTCGTCCCCAATACCAGTATTACAAAGTGGGCATATTCTGTCCTGTCTTTGAATTCCCACCCATCTTCCTGTTTCTACTGGAAGCTTAATATTTGAAGTTCTAAATTTGCAGATAATTTTCCTATCTTTTGCGTTTAATCGTATAAAATAGTCTTCTAAACCAAAGCGATATTTAAATGTAGAGTACAATCGTCGTCTGGATGAGGTGTCAATTTTATTAAACCAGGATTGAATAAACTGATCGTGTAATTTATGTATAATTGCAGCTTTTAAATAAGCAATATCGGGCAGACAGGTCAAGAAGACGAGATAATGAAGCAGATTACTGTGACCGTCCCCAGCGAAAAATAAAGGTATATATACACACACATATCGCTGTATACCTGGAACCCGGAACATAGATAATAAGGCAGATAATGTAGTATTTATCTATTATTTATTCTCTCTAGGTTAACAATCAATCAATCAATCAATCAATCAATATTTTAGTATAATGTCACGCATCATTAAATTCACAAACAATCATTCATAAAATATAATATATACAGCGAGTTTATAAAAGATGCCCAGCCGATATCGGCTTATGAGACACTTATAACTATTTGTATGTACATCATGTGCAAAAAAAAAAGGGAAGACCTAGCATATATGCATATAAAATATCCTCTTCGAGTATTATATAAAAACTGATAGAATAGTAGAATCACATATCTTTCTTCATCACATTACAGTTAAATCAATATTGCGATACATTATAATTTACAATTGTATATTTACACATTTAAAAGCGACCGCCTCCGTCTCATCATAAAATAAATTGTTTTAGAAAGTGAAAATTGAAGCTCATTATCCTGCAATAAATAAAACAACTTTTCAGTTGAAGCACGGAATTAGTTTAGTTTTGTTATCTAAGTCCGTGGTTGAAGTAAGTTCATTAAAATAACTAAAGGAGTTCATTGCGTTTTTGAATAGATCATATCTGATATCACTATACACAGGACAGTCACAAAGGAAACGAGTCTCACCTCCCACTATATTTAAGCAAAAGGGGCATTTCCTTTGCTCTACTAGCAAGTTGCTGTAGCGTCCAGTTTCCAACATTAAGGGGAGACAACCGAGTCTGAGTTTAGCGAGGTGGCTCCGATAATGACGTGGAATAAGTGACGTTATATAATGTTCCGTTACTAATTGAAACAACGGAGCAACCTGCTCAGGGGGACAACCCATTTTCAGACGTGGGAAGGATCAGATGATAAGGAGAAAAGATCTCTGGTACAGGGAGAAATCCGCAGAGAAGTAGAAGGGACCAGGAAAGCAAGGGCAGTGGAGATGGGCTCTCAAGGAGCATGGACGAAATGGAAGCTGCCGGAGCGAAAACTTACATGGACAGACCTGTGGCGCTATGAACCATTGAGGATCTAGTTCCTGTTGCGGTCGGTATACAACACTTTACCATCGCCAGCGAACCTTCATCTGTGGGGACTAGTTGAAGAGCCAAAGTGTCAGCTATGTCAAGATTGTGGGACCATGGGCCGTATCCTTTCGGCATGCAAGACAGCGCTAACACAGGGACGATACCGGTGGAGACATGACCAGGTGCCTCGGGAATTGGCAGATGTTCTCGAGGTGGAAAGGAAGAGGAAGAGACCACCTCGTAAGCACAGACCATCCTTCATCCGGTTTGTAAAAGCAGGGGATAAGGAGACGAAAGCAACATCAGGCAACACTGGCATTCTGGAAGGGGCAGAGACATGGGAGATGAGAGTTGACCTGGGGAAGAAATTGGTGTTTCCGGACGTCGTACAGACAACGCTACGTCCGGATTTGGTGATATGGTCTGCCGAATCCAGGCAGATTATAGTCATCGAGCTGACTGTGCCCTGGGAGGAGCGGTGCGACCAAGCCAATGAGAGAAAGAGAGCCAAGTATAAGGAGCTCACGGAACAATGTAGGGAGCGAGGGTGGCGTACTTGGCTTTTCCTGTGGAGGTCGGATGCAGAGGGTTCCCGGCACGCTTCCATTGTAGGCTGTGGGGTTAGTTGGAAAGACACGCAAGGCGGCAGTGCGCAGGCTAGCAGAGGCTGCCGAGCGCGCATCATGCTGGTTGTGGAACAGACGGGAGGAGAAAGACTGGAAGCCATCCATTGACGGGCAGTGAGTTGATCGCCACTGTCGACCCACCATCACGAGGACGTTCCGGGACAAGGATTGAAACGTCTAGAGACTGATGGACCCGGCTGATGATGTCAATGGATTCGCAGTATTTCATCAACTGTATAGGTACATATGACGTCCTAGAAACAAGGGAAATTACATAGAAGTGACTTAAGCTATAATCGCTTATAGAAACATATATATCAGACACCCTGTAAAAGGTGGGAAAGTCAATTAAAAAAAAGAGATGGACGCAGGGTAAAAAGTTAAGTTGAAATTAAAGATAATCAATCGAAATACCAAACATAATACGAACATTTAGTAAAAAAAACACAAAAAAATACCAAATATATTGGATTCCCGACTGGTATAAGAAAGCTGCAACGTATGTGTTCTGGTCACGTGCGGGTAGTTCCGTTTTTAAAAAGGACGCGTCTTCCACCCCACAGCAATCTTATATCTAATCGAGCAGACTATTATATATATAAGTATACATACACATGCACATGAATACATATATATGTACCGACGGGGGGCGATGTACAATCTGAAGCGGTACGCCGTTTTTAGACTGTTCAAAACCTAAATGATGGATAAAAACTAGGATAGAACTGTATCACCACTATAAACTGTATAATACGAACCATAAAATAGGTCCTTTCGCTCATTCGACGTAAAACCCTACAAGGTGCTAATAGCACGAGTAAAGGAGGGAATCTTGAACTAATAACCAATGTCTGTTTATCTAACACAGTCAATAGGGGTAGTATTAATAATATATAATTAATCAAAATACTCAAACCAACTTTATAAAACAAATAACACAGCGTATGGTATGTAAACATAAGCATTTACATATAAAACACCTAAACCTTCGTCATACATAGGTTGGTTTTAACAGATACGTGAGTGTTAAGTATATTTGATACCTTAAGTTTGTTTCCTAAATTGCGGACACGCCCTTCCCACCAGTTCCTTCTCCTAGATGACCAGATATACACCTTATGTAGAAGCTTATCTGTATCCACATTTTGTAGTCTACAGTAAAGTCTAAAAACTTCTTTGTGTTGTTTTGCCCGACAAGATGACCATCCAAAATCTTCAAGGACACCAGTATTGGAAGTATATTTATTCACTCCAAGAAACGCTTCTTAACAGTTATTCTATTTATTTACCTAAAAAAATACATTTCAGATTTGATATAAGTAATTACAGAATCAGGATGTCGAAACAAGTTTAGAGTTTATATCAATGCTTACAGATAAAACTTCATTTCTTTGTTGTCAATAAACTTTACACGTGAATCTTCATTAAATGTTATAGAAAGTTACAGTGTACACAACAGCCGTGAATGTGGGAGAGGGGTAGGGTGCTTGTCGGAAGGAGTTAATGATAAATCTAATTGAAACAGAGATATCGCTTTTAAATTGAGCTTTAAAGACCTTTTCGGTTAGTTAACAAATATGTCTATTGTATTTAATAAGGTATTTGTTTATTACATTTAGGAGTCACGGTAATCTTGTGGTAGGACGCCGGGCTCGTGACCGAAGCGTTGCGGGTTCGAGTCACGGCACGGCACGGCACTGAGTTGTATCTTTGAGCAAGATACTTTACTCCGCTTGTTCCAGTCTACTCAGCTGTAAATGAGTACGTGGTTTGGACAGTGCTAGAATTGTTGAATGCTAGTTGTGAGCGCCGACATGGCAGCACCGGCTGTATGCTCTCCATTGGTTGAGAAATATATTGGCTGGATGCAAAGGCCCTATAACCACGGATAATAATTTCTGAACCGCTTTGAGACGACCTTCGAACTAGGTTGTGATAAAGCGGTATATAAGAACCTCGAATTATTATTATTATTACAAGCTAACCGAAATATAATATATATAATATTGTCCTTTTCAGTAACAACAAGTGAATTTTATTTATCATGAAATGAAATATATAGGCAGACAGGGAAATGTCTTCTTTTGCCAGTTTGATAATATTGCCATCTAGTTATTATATAATTATAATACAGTAGGATGGAATTGAAGTGTTATTCATTGTTGAAACATTTGTCCACTTCTGTCAAAGTGATCATTTGTCTGGTCAGTTTAAGCCTTAACAAAACAGAGGCGTTTAGAGAATTACAGAATTCAGGATTGCTCAGCTTTTTGCATATTTGGTCATCACTAATTCAGAGTTTGTCCGAAATAACTTATTTCCTTTATTGCCTTTCCATATGTTTTTGTCAACAAAAATAAGATGGCTGTGATATTAAAGCAATCCTTATAAAACGTTTTCATTAAAAGCCATTCTAGGCAAATGCATATCTAATAATGGGCTAGAATCAAGGGTGCATCCATGATTGTTTTTTTTATGCCATGTTAGCACACGTGCTTGGTTTTATGGTTGCAGGAATATCAAATACGTGTATGTCAATGTTATAAACCTGTACTATTGTCTAAGGGGCCGTGCTGAACCCTGAAAGTACTTGTTGTAGCCCAAGTGTATCCATATCTTCATGACTAGTAATTACATAAATGGTTGAGTGTCTCTAAAACAATCTGACCGAGGAGGAGAGATCCATGGGCATGTCATTTATATAGTACAAAAATAAACTCGGGCCGAGGACTGCCCCCTGGGGGACCCCGACTCGACTGGTACATATGGAGATAGTTCGCCTTCGAGTACGACTGCTTGTGTCCTATTGGTCAAAAAGTTTTTAATCCATGTGTTTACTTTCCCCCTGATCCCAAAGTGATGAAGTTTATGTATTAATAGGTTATGGCTGACTTTATCGAAGGCCTTTGAACAATCTAAAATGAGGACATCCGTCTGTTGGTGGTTTTCAATATTTTTTGCATATGTGACATCTTCAATCAATTCTAAAAGCTGTGTTTCGCATGATCGTGACTGACTGAAGCCGTGTCGGAAGGGGTATAAAATGTTATTACGATCAGCATGTGACATGATGTTACAAGTAAGAGAGATGGGCCTGTAATTTTATGGATCGTGCTTAGTGACTTTTTTTATAAATTGGTGATACATGGGCCACTTTCCAGTCAGATGGTATACATGTAGCACCAGTTTATAATGAACGATAAAATAATTATGTAAGGATAGGTGAGATTTCATTAGCCATTTCCTTTAGAAATTTGGGTTTTATATTATCAGGTCCTGCAGCTTTTGATAGATTTAGGTTTTTGAGTAAATTTTTAACACCTTAATTATTAATCATTATGTCATTCAGGTCCGTGTATTCATTTTGAGGCATAACAAATTCTTGCTGGATTTCTTTTTCAAATTTTTGCGTCTGCTTCTATCATCACTACCAATTCAAGTAGTTTGATGATCCTGTTCAAACTCAGATGAAAAAGAGTATCTGACAGATCTTTGCCATAATTTGGTTTAAATCCTTAAATTCTATAGAAGGAGAAATACTTGCCCCCTAAATATTTACACTATTCACAGGGGTTTGTTACAAATGTCTATTTAGATGTATGCAATACTGATATGGGTCACAGTACATAGTGTATGTCTACGTGTGCTGTGACCCATGTCAGTATAGCATTTGAGTATTTCAGACATTTGAAGGAACCCCTGTGACCCATTTCAGTATATAGCATATGTGTATTTTAGGCATTTGTAACGAACCCCTGTGCCGACCCTGGCCAAAGTTTTGAGGTGATGACAACAAAATTCTGCTTTGACAAAACACATACCTCACATACATCGATGAATGGGGTATTTATTGATCCAAAGCTTAAATTATCACCAACAGCTGCTATATTTCGTCAGTAGAGTCCTCGGTGTGTAATCGTTCGAAATGTACCCCCTGAGCGACGCCAGTTTGTATGTTATGCAATAACACGGGAGTGACTAATCAACAAAGCGGTCTGATCCGGACCGAAAATGGAATAGATTATTCTTATTCAGAACAACTCCGGACCGCCTCTTTTAGTGGATTAATCACTTTTCAAAATTTTGAATATATCTCGTTTGCTACCTTTTTTTATTAATATTATAATCATGTTTAATTATATTTTTTTAGGTACCTTTGTATTACATTTAATAATGTATCTGTTACATTCATAATTGTCTCTGTTATCAAATTATATAAAATTCATGTAAGTTACCTTGTCGGGATCAGTCAGAAAAAACCCAGCGGTTAAAACTGAAGTCCGAAGAACTAATATTTTTTTTGTCATGTACATGTATAAACATGCGAAGTCTTTTAGCATGGGTGGCATTATGTAAATCATCGAATTCTTTACAGCACGTACGAAAACAAATTCCCTTTTTTTGTTTTAATCTTTAACGCGTTTCACATCCTGAGTGTGGTATCAACGGAAAATCAATAACATTTGCTATGTAAGAAAAAAACAGGAATGCCAACTTTATTCTGCTGACAAAAGAGCGAAGGTTGCGAACCGTCCTTTGGTATGAAATGGTAAGCTTACCATGTAACATGAGTATCTATTGATTAACCTTGTGTAAGTCGTGCGGGCGAGTTAAATTTAATCCAACCCATTTGCAGTAAGAATATATCAGTTATAAGAACATCTCCTCCAATCACCCATGTTTTGAAATATGTCTATGGTGGTAATAGTGATACATGTTAAGCTCTTGTAAGTTCGGGGAAACTAGAGAAAAGACCTGCTGTTTCGCACTGGAATATTTACTTCTAAGATATCGAAAAACTGCTAATAAAGGATAACATCCGATTATATCAATATTAAACGCATCTGATGGGGGACTGCTGCTCAAGGCCATGTTCTAAACTTTAAGGGTGGGATTAAATGTGGTCCGGAATTTATTAACGGCAGTGAGGACGAAATTATGATTGACATTGAGCAGCCGGTATGAAGTGGATGGACATGAAACTTTGAAAATAGTAGCCAAGAACTGGTAAGTCATGATTTTTCTTAATATACCTCGGAACGGAGATAATTACAATCACATCAGGCTGAAACAATTTCATTTTCGGTTGAGTCACCTCTGCCATTGACTTGTAGTTACTGTTTGAATCACAGGGGCACGGTTCAATTTATCAATTTATATCCGAGGTCTCCTCGCTTACCATACGAAGGCAAAATGGTAAACAAGGAGACCTCAGATATACATTGATAAATTGAACCCTGTTCCTGTGTTTGAATGGAGGTACAAGTGTGTGTGTGTGTGTGTGTGTGTGTGTGTGTGTGTGTGTTGGTGTTTTCGAACTGACGAAATTACCGTTTGGCATACACTAAAATTATATCTCCGTGGAATTCTGATCATATGGGCCGGGTTCAACAAAAAAAATGCTTGAATAGCCTGTTTAACTAATTTACCAATGTTTTGGAGAGAGGGCTTGGGGCAAAATTAGTAGTGTTTTTAACTGAATCAAAAAGTAATCTATTGTAAGTTCGTGATCTTAAAAACTTGTATTTTATCACACGAAAATATACGTTATTATAAATGGTTTCAGATGAAATGAAAATGAGATCAATCTGTAATCTACAACATCACATTACCATACAAACGTCGGGGGTCACGTTGCAATACATATTTTAGTTCATAAAATTTACACTTTAATAAAAAGTAAAAGTTCCTACGGCAAACGTAAGGTTTTGTTTAACTAATTAAGAAATTAATACACATAAATGGGCATTTTTGCTTAAAACGCCTTTGTTCTCGCTCGCTCAAAATGAACCAATACCAGTAAAACAGTGATTTTATATGTCATTCCTGACCCAGTCTTCTTGACGTTTCACAAAGGATAAAAAAGTGTCGTATGCAAGCGAGGCCACACCTCCTTACTAATTGTTTTCCGTATCCGAAGCTGAAAGGACACGCTCTTCTATCAGTAAACACTGTTTGCTATAAATGAAATCTTGTTTGCCTTAAACGTCCTATTTTCGTTAATCCTAACTGAAAATAGGACGAAAGAATTATACTTACAAACAAAATGATACATTCTGCTATATATGATTAAATAGACAAAATAGCTTAAAGCGTTCATAAGTTAAAATTTGAAAAATCATTATAAAAATTACTTAGAAAACTTGTTTAGATCAATAATTTAACGATCAGAGAACATATTGGAACATTGTCTGTATCATAAAGAATTTTATGATAAAAATGCTAAATTTGAACTTTAATTTAATATATCATTATATTCGTTATTTGGCGTATTTCAAACTACAAACTTTCATTTAATCTATACCATCGTGTGACATAGATATAATTAATATCCTGGAATTATTTGTGTAAATTGTTTTTCCTGAACTTGTGTCAATTTAGATAAGTTCTATTTATGAAGCTTTTCCTTTAAAGTCGACATGTGTCATTGTGTCAGATTAACATCATGCATTTGCTTTGTCCATATAATAGACTAATACCATATATCTTTCAACTTAAGGTGGCTCCACACTTTCGCAATTAACCAGCAAAATTCGTTGAAACTTTCATATAATGGTTATGCAACTATGTAGAGTTAATTTTATGAAAATCTAAACATTCCGATAGTTTGGGGACTTTTTTGGAAGAAATACCAAAAAATTGAATTTTCGCCACTTTTAATATTTTCTGGGTTTTTGTGCGCGTGGCATTTTTCGGAACAATAGCAACAATAAAAAAATGAAAAGAAGCATTAATAATTAACCCTACAAATATTTTATTTATCGCAAAATATGTAACACATGTTACACAAAGTGTTTTTTTTATTGAATTTGAACGGATAAAAGTGATTATCTACAAGCTAAAAGCAAACAGGACACAAAGATCTATACATATAGAATGGGAAATTGAACAAAATATACACAATGTCTTTATAATTAATTTATTTTACATTTTACAATCACTTTGATCCGGGTGAGAGTTATCTTCCTTGAAAAAAATCGGAACTTTTTGCAGAGGGATGACATTTACACAATGACAGTTGTCTCTGTTTACATATAACAAAAATGATGGAAATAAATCAAAAATATGATATCAAAATTATCAATTTATTGTTCTTTAATGGAACCAAATTACCCTCAGTCATGTACACTTTGGACATCATTCCACAGTCCGCTAACTCACGGTATATTTATAATTACATGTCAGGTACATATGTGACCAGAGGCTATCGCATGGTATGCCGTTCTCACGTGCACTCACACATGCATTTCATAGGTATCTTGATATTTTACAAAACATTATTTTCACAGAGTAAGTAGACTACATTTGTAAACACGATTTAATCGACAGAGCGAAACTCCCTCAGCTTATGAACTCGTGTAAGCACGTGATATGCACATATGAGGTTGGTACGTCCGCATTCCATGTGTTTCCTATATGACCTTCTTGAGGTCGTCTGGTCTCATGTCACTGTCTTCCCGTGAGTCTGTTTATGTCAATGAATTGGAAAGCTTTATTCCTGAAGTACGTGTGATTATACATTTCCCGGTAAAATCTCGATATCGGGTGTTGACATATCATCGGCACGCACGTGTACTATTGTTTACCAGGGGCCTGTTCGTTTATGCGGAACAACCGGTTTGACCGTTTATAAATGTAACAATTTCGGGTATAAATCCTGGCGGACCTGCAAATGTGTATGCAAGCCTTGCAAGGCTTTCTCAAGGCTCGCCTGAAAGCAGCATCAGATTACTAGGTCCTTCCTTATTTAATAAATGAACAACAGTGGTCCGATCGGTTTGACCGTTTAAACGCAAACGGCCCAGGTGTTATTATAATTTGCACTACGATATTGAATGCCCGATACGCAATACGGAAATGACGACACGGTGTACATGCACATTTCGATCAAGATAATTGAGTCCGAACTGTACTTTTTCCGGAAGTACGTCACGAAAATGGACGCTAATGACGATGTGTGGAGCCACCTTAATTATATTACGTAACAGGATTAACTGGTCATAGGCCACGTAACTTCCGGTTGAACAAGGTGGACACACATTTTTTCGCTCCGGCGATGGACTGGTATATCAACACTACATAACATGGAGCAACAGTATTTAGTGATCGTAGGATACAACATAAACATGTGACGAAGGTGTGTGTGTTTATCTTTCGGAAAAAGTTGACTTTTATTGAATATTTCTTTGTGCACGCATTACGCTACACGTGTACCGAGTAACGTACGAGTACCGCTCACGAAGTCCACGCGTCGTTGTTACCTGGGGCGTGTACCTAGAACTATGAACATGTCTGATAACTCCACTTCAGAGATACTTACCCAGACTAGAGAAGTTTTGTCTGCAGGCGAGAATAGTCAACTCAACCATATTAAATCGTTGATTCAAAAACTTGATGTGAGACTTCAACTTTTAGAGCCAATTGATAACAAATTAGGTCTCGTACAGAAATCAGTCGACTCGCTCTCATTAAGGTGGCTCGACACATCGTCATCAGCGTCCATTTTCGTGACATACTTCCGGAAAAAGTACAGCTAGGACTCAACTATCTTAATCGAAATGTGCATGTACACCGTGTCGTCATTTCCGTATTGCGTATCGGGCATTCAATATCGTAGTGCAAATTATAGTAACACCTGCTGGGCCGTTTTCGTTTCGTTTATTAAATAAGGTCGGACCTAGTAATCTGATGCTGCTTTCAGGCGAGTCTTGAGAAAGCCTTGCAAGACCTGCATACACATTTGCAGGTCCGCCAGGATTTACGCCCGAAATTGTTACATTTATAAACGGTCAACCCGGTTGTTCCGCATAAACGAACAGGCCCATGGTAAACAATAGTACACGTGCGTGCCGATGATATATCAACACCCGATATCAAAATTTTACCGGGAAATGTATACTCACACGTACTTCAGGAATAAAGCTTTCAAATGCATATACATAAACAGACTCACGGGAAGACAGTGACATGAGACCAGACGACCTCAAGAAGGTCATATAGGAAACACATGGAATGCGGACGTACCAACCTCATATGTGCATATCGCGTGTTTACACGAGTTCATAAGCTCGAGGTCGTTACGATTTTCGCTGTTGAGGGAGTTTCGCTCTGTCGATTAAATCGTGTTTACAAATGTAGTCTACTAGCTTACTCTGTGAAAATAATGTTTTGTAAAATATCAAGATACCTATGAAATGCATGTGTGAGTGCACGTGAGAACGGTATACCATGCGATAGCCTCTGGTCTGACATGTTATTATAAATATACCGTGAGTTACCGGACTGTGGAATGATGTCCAAAGTGTACATGACTGAGGGTAATTTGGTTCCATTAAAGAACAATAAATTGATAATTTTGATATCATATTTTTGATTTATTTCCATCATTTTTGTTATATGTAAACAGAGACAACTGTCATTGTGTAAAAGTCACCCCTCTGCAAAAAGTTCCGATTTTTTTCAAGGAAGATAACTCTCACCCGGATCAAAGTGATTGTAAAATGTAAAATAAATTAATTATAAAGCCATTGTGTATATTTTGTTCAATTTCCCACTCTATATGTATAGAACTTTGTGTCCTGGGTGCTTTTAGCATGTAGATAATCACTTTTATCCGTACAAATTCAATAAAAAACACTTTGTGTAACATGTGTTACATATTTTGCGATATGTTTAGATTTTCATAAAATCAACTCGACATAGTTGCATAACAATTATATGAAAGTTTCAACGAATTTTGCTGGTTAATTGCGAAAGTGTGGAGCCACCTTAAAAGTGAATTCGTTGGAATCTGAAATAACTGTGTTAAAGGCCAAGAATGTCGAATTGGAGACAAGCTGAACTACTATTAGTGCCATGTTTGATCAAGCTAAAACTGTGTCGGAAAAAAATATACAGGAACTCCAAAAAGTGAAAAAAATATCCGCAAATAAACCTGCAAACAATGAGAAAGTAACATATCTTGAAAAATCCATTCATGAACTGATGTTTGATAAAGATGAACTCACTAAAAGCGTAACTGAGCTCAAATGGAGATCAATGAAGGACAATATCGTGTTTAGTGGACTTTACGAGGAACCTAACGAAAATACTGAAGCCAAACTTCGTAGTTTTTTACACGAGCAACTCGGAATTGACAAAGGTGAGTTAGGTAACACTCATCGATTTGGTAAGCATGTGCGCGGCAGGCCTCGCCCGATTGTCGCGAGATTCCTTTATAACCATGAGAGAGCTAATGTCCTTAATAATGCCCGTCATCTTGAAGGTACGCAGTACTATGTTAATGAACAATTTCCCACTGAGATTGAGGAAAAACGACGTAAACTTTATACCAAGATGAAGGAACTTCGACAGCAAGGGAAAAGGGTAAAATTAGTCCTAGACCGTCTCATAGTCAATGGTAAACTCTATACAGACACTACCGTTGGCGCACTGGGCAGTGACGTCAGTCAAAGTCAAACGTATAGTGACGCCACTAGGACATCCGCCCACGCCTCGGCAACGTCATCTTATCGGACCAATCGACAGTCTCCGACAACGTCATCTGGACCGCCCAATGGGCAGCCTCTGCCGACAGCATCCCGTCCGATCAATCAACAGACACCGCCGGCGCCAACCGGTCAAATCAACCGAGGGACGCCTCCTGCTAAACGTACGAAATACGGGGTTGATAGGGCGGGATCCGATCCCGAACAAACTTTTGTCAAAACTGCATAATATGCCGCGGAGGGAGTCCACAATGTTCGTACCAATCATAAACAGTTCAACATTTTGAGTATTAATGTCAATGGTCGTGTAGGTAAACTCAAATCTCCCGATTTTATTGAGTATCTGTCAAATTATGATCTAGTATGTCTTACTGAAACTAAGACTGATAATGCAGATTCTGTTGTTATTGAAGGTTATGTTTGTCCACTACTAAATCTGGTGGCATAGTTGTCTACTCTAAACATGAATATGTAAAACATTTAAGTATTGTAGAAACTGATTGTAATCACATTATGTGGCTCAAAATGAAGGGTGATGTTTTTAAATATAATGGTCATATGCTATTTGGAATAGTTTATATACCTCAGTAGTTCAAAGTATTCCTCGCCTGAACTTTTTGAAGACCTGGAAAATGATCTATTATCTTTCCAAATACAAGATAACAAATATATTTGCTTACTTGGTGACTTTAACGGTAGAACTACAGATCCCCCTGATTTCTTTGAAGCTGAAGTTGATGATTATGGTTATTTTTCCGATGTAAACAACCTAAATGATATCAATGTACCTAGACAAAGGTCATCTAAGGACACTGTAAATAACTATTATGGCAAGCGTTTACTTGACCTGTGTTAGCACTGTAATATATTTATACTCAATGGCCGCATGGGTGAGGATAAAAGTATCGGTAAACTTACATGTAAAAATATAAGTGTAANCCCTTGTTATCCGATGTACATTCCCCGTTACACATATGTCTGCATTTGTGTGATAATAATAACATGTATGATAATTTAAATACTGGGGTTACTTATAATACAAGTAAACCCAGAAAGTGGAATGATGACTTTAAATGTGTTTTTGTAGATTTTATAACTGAACAACGCCATTGTATCAATAACCTTGTTGAAGAATTACGTAATCACACAAATGTTGACGATAGTGGTAATTTTATCAACTCTATCATTAATGATATATGTGAACTATTTATAAATGGTGCCAAATATGCATTTGGAACTAACCACGCTAAGCCAAATTCTGTAAATAAACATGTTTTTAAATTTAATAACCCTTGGTTTACGAAAGACTGTAAGTCTGCTCGCCAAAATTATAGAAAAGCCAAACGGTTATACAAAAAGTTTGTTAATGCTTACCTTAAAAAGGAAATGTATGTAAAGGAACGGTTGCATAAAAAAACCACTTAATCTTTGTGTTATCAAGCATAAGTTAGAGATTAAAAATAAACTCCGGACACTAAGGTCAAGAAATCCAAAAGAATACTGGAAAATAATCAATACAGGAAGTTCCAAAAAAAGTACTTGTAAGGCTGGTATTGAAGATTTTTTTAACTTTTTTAATTCATGTTTTAACAAAAAAATTGAAGGTGAGGATAATCATGTGTTTTCTTTTGATGATATTACTGAGCTGTCAAAACTGGAAACTAATGCTTTTATAA
Organism: Mizuhopecten yessoensis; assembly: GCF_002113885.1. Taxonomy (NCBI): domain Eukaryota; kingdom Metazoa; phylum Mollusca; class Bivalvia; order Pectinida; family Pectinidae; genus Mizuhopecten; species Mizuhopecten yessoensis. The sequence continues at coordinate 5,091 of NW_018480077.1, read as the reverse complement.
ATGAGCCAATCTTGCCGAACGAAATAATGAAATGTGTTAAAATGTTAAAGAATAATAAGGCTGTTGGTGACGACATGCTATGTAACAAATATATTAAGTCAACCATTGATTTAATGATGCCATTATATGTTGAATTATTTAACTATATTTTTAACACTGGTCACGTGCCCGAAACTTGGCTTCTGGGAAACATCATCCCTGTTTTTAAGAACAATGGTAGTTTGTATGATGCCACTTACTACCGCCCAATTACTTTGGTTAGTTGTCTAGCTAAATTGTTTATAGCTGTAACTATTGAACGGTTAATAAATATGCAGATAACGTAGAACTCTTTTTCGAAAATCAAGCAGGGTTTCGAAGAAATCACTCCACTATTGACCATATATTTTCACTTCATGCATTAATCGAACTATCAAAACATTTTAAAAAACAATTATATTGTGCCTTTATAGATTTTGAAAAGGCTTTTGATAGTTTTTGGAGAATAGGCATTTGGAACAAACTTTTGGTTAATAATATAGATGGAAAATGTTTCCGAATTATTACAAATATGTACAATGACATTAAGGCATGACATTAAGGCTAGAGTGATGAAAGATGGCGTATTCTCGAATGTATTCCCATGTAGTTCTGGGGTCCGGCAAGGCGATAATCTTTCCCCGTTTTTATTTTCACTTTTTCTTAATGATTTAGAAGATTTTATAAAATCACGTGACTGTAAAGGTCTGTCTAATATAAACGACCAGCTAGAAGAGGATTTACATGTATATATGAAGCTTTATGTTATGCAATACGCTGATGACACTATACTACTATCAGACACGGCAGAGGATTTGCAAAAGCAATTAGATGTATTTTTCGAATATTCCAACCTATGGCATCTTAAAGTCAATATCAGCAAAACTAAAATCATGGTATTTGGTAGAAAAAGATTACTTTTACATACAACGGTACTGTTTTAGGAATAGCTAAAGATTTTAAATATATTGGGGTTTATTTTACTAAAACTGGTTTGACACAGTTTAATATTAAACAACTGTATGGTAAAGGTTTAAAAGCAATGTATGGTGCTATTTCCAAATGTAGGGATCATAATTTGTCAATAGATTGTCAACTTGATATATTTGACAAAGCCATCAAACCTATTGTTTTATATGGATGTGGAGTTTACGGTTTCTGTAAATATAAACTTATCGAACGTTTACATTTAAAATTTTGCAAACACATACTTAATGTTAAAACGTCTACACCGAACTTTATGATATACGGAGAACTTGGAAGGTTTCCACTAGATATTAATGTCAAAGTACCAAACACATTTATATATGATACATTCTTCAATTATGTAACACAACATGAATTGACATCATTGGCTAAATTTATTACCAATACTAATTACATAATTAATTTACGGTACTAATGTCCATCCTGTTCCACCATGTATTATTGCCACCCATTTGCCTACCATTTGTATTCTCTACACTGTATTGTTTATGAGAATAAAAACAATTGTCATTGTCATTGTGACACTCCATTCAGTCTCAGACAAAGGGCAACTAAATTGGCTTACCTGGTCGGGTACGGCTGGGGTCTGAAAGGCCGATTGCTATGAATGACAGATGTCACTCAAACTAATTACTTAATTGCTATTGTGTAAATGTAATTAGGACATGATTATGATTTGTAACTTCAGTTAGGAGCTAGGCATCGGACTGTACGGGTGTGTTATTGGATACTCCAGAAATCACCCACCGACCTAGAAATAAATTTATTCTAATAAATTTATATTTGGACCATACTACCAGAAATTTTACTTTTCAAATTGTATAACAATACCCCACAAAAGTGTTGTTATATCTGTGTTGGCCACCGTAGAAAATTTCTTTTTAGTGTATTCGAGTTGTCTTTCTTTGAACACTATCCAATTCGCCGAACAGACTCCCGGTAAGTAAGCATTTTCTGACAAATGTTTGATCGTATTAAAAAAATAGTTTTTGGTTGGTAGATTTTCGTTTCTATGTTCATATGTTATTCACATTCCTCATTAATTTTAACATTTTTATGGTTGCTTCTCTATATAAAAAATGAACTTTCATTATTTTACATACGTTGCCATTAGAGAGTGATGTTCATTTTATTAAATCGTTTCACGTGCTGTATATTGTCATCCTAGATCATTTATAATTATAAAGATGACGACGAAAACAAAGAATGTATGACGTAGTTCATTAGGCCAAACAAAAGCAGGGAGGTAATATGGATATACGACTTTAGTGATTTATCTGCTGTTTATTATTGTTTTATGTCATTCTTGTCAACTTTTTGAGATTCCCATGGGGGACATTCGGCAATCTCAAAGAGCTATGGCGGAAAACTGCCCATATTTCCCTAAGTTGGCATTTATGAAAACGGAAAAAGATATTAATGAATAAATAATTTCTAACAGCAAAAATGCATAGGATAGATATTAAACCAATTGAATATGAATTTTTGAACTGCTGAGATGTTAGGTATTGTTAATAGTATACTGCAAATATAGCCATATTCACTATATCTATGAAAGTGATGGTTTGCTTTTGGGAAAGTGCTCAAAATAATGAGAAACAGGGGTGAGCGAGTTTCTTAAACTGCGACAGGTGTTTCTTGGGTTAAAACAGTTTGTATTCTCATCTTCGTCTATGTGTCCGATGTAGCCGAATTTGTAACGCAGTTAAATTGTGACCAGACGAAGTCAACGGCGCAAGTTCGAATCCACGTTCAGGTTCCTTTTTTTATATATATATTTAGGCATGTGATCTTTTTCCTTAATTAAGTAATAAAATATTTTTCAAATCAAGGGTACATGTTTTAAAATAACAAACCTATTGATTAAACTTCTATGGAATCATTTCAAGAAATTACTGTACACGTGTACAGTACAGGTGCAGTATATAGCGCACTTGCCTTTCAACAAGGCGGCCGGGTTCGATTCCCCGATCGGACGTGAAAAGGTTGGGGTCACCTGCCCGACCATGTATGTTTTCTCCGGGTACTCCGGTTTCCTCCCACACTAAGACCCCCACGCGCTAACACCCGGGTCAACAAGTGATTAATATAAGTTGAAATAACTTGTTTCATAAGTTTATGTTATATTTTACGCTTTGTAGATAAGACATCATCTAAAAAATATTTATGAATTGTTTTACCCTCCAATCGGCCCTAGTAATTTTATCTATTATGTAAACAAAAACAAACGATGCTGAAATACAAAGAAAAATGTGGGATTGTTGCGTCAGAATAATAAAATGTCAAGCAAAAAATATAAAGTGTTGTAAATCGCAAATATATTACCATAAATACGGGGAAATTCATCGTTGAGGATAGTCTCATTTGTTTGAAATGCAGGAAGACGGCAGCACAAAGTAAGGATCGCATTACAAGCGTAAGACATGCTATTAAATCAAGATGTGTGTTTTGTAAGAAAGCACGTAACAGCATGACGCAGGCAGTAGTAAAGAAAATTAAATCCTTTCAGAACTTGTTGGTAATGATTGTACGATCTTGTGTTACATACCGGATCTTATTTTTTTAAATTCATAGAAATAACGCAAAATATGCAATTTGTTGAGTCTGTATCGTGAAACGCATATATCGATAGCCGTAGCCTTGAACTTAGACACAGGATTCCGATAGAGCTACCTGTATACATTGATACCAGAGGACGCGTCATAACAGTACACGGTGGCACTGAGGTCTCAGCTTTGGGGAAATAGGCATAGCAACCCGCCATAGCTCTTTAAAACTCTAAATAAAATGTTTGTTTACACCCCCTAGAGATAAAATAACCATTTTAATTGACATATTTACAGTTATTCTTTCTGATAAAAACATTAGATTTTGGAATATAAGAATAGTTTAGCAAATTGCCTGGATGAAAATGGTAAATTAAAGGGTCCAAAATCGGGAGTCTCCCTCCTAAATAGGGAGGGTGGGGAAGTATGTTATGTCAGCATAAGTCATTTCTGTTAACAACACGTATAATCAAAACATATTGTTGATTCCCCTGTGTGTCTTGAGTGGGGGTGTTCTCTGAGTGCCAACATATTTATGAACAATGGCAAGTAAAATATTTTCACTTAAATATTCAGTTAAATTGAAAAATGTAACATCTTCATAATTTGTTTGTTTGTTTGTGTTTAACGGCCCATCGACAACGGTGGTCATTTAGTGCCATGGTGAATTTTCTTTTCTAAACAAACATGTGAATAGTGAAGATGAAATCAGATAAAAATGAATGTGTAAATAATAAAAATAAAAAAGGGGTTAAAAAAAAGATGACGAATAGATGATATGGACTATGTGATATGTATAACGTCAAAGAGGGTAAGGTTGGTTTAAAGGCATCAGAGTATATATAATTGACCGATGTCTTTCAAATAGTTAAATAATGCCTTCGAGTCCACGGGACAACTTCCTCTCTACGATCTTTCCGACTGTTTTAAGTTTCAGTTGTACTTTAAAAAGTTTGTTGCTGGTCTCGAGAGAAGTTCATTGGTCCCTCTTCTATTTCTAAAACCACTTTGAAGAGGGGATATCATATCGTTGGCCTCAGGAAACCAACCCAGTCTTGTGTCTATCATTCGTTCTGAAGATTTACATACACAACTAGTCAGAGAATTAGGACGATAGTTGATTGGGTCCGTAGCCGGTTTTGGGATAGGTATACTTGTGGAGATCTTCCACGAATCGGGAATTTTTCCGGAAGCGTGAACTTGGTTGAATATATAAAGAAGGCATCTTAGTGAAGAGTCCGGTAGGTGTTTGAGAAATTGATATAGAATATCATCTGGACCTGAAGCAGAGGTATGCGATTTTCCAAGCGAATCAACAAGTTCAAAAGGGGAGAGTTTTTAGCTGTTGTTTTGCAAATGCATCAGCAATTTCAGACTTAGACGAAAACATTTGTTTTTATTAATGAGGTGGGAGGATGTTGAGTTTTTCTTTTTCCTTCTTATTTTCCGAATCATATCTGATACTTTTTTGGTGGACGTGTTTGATGATACCTTGGATACATACAGGGGTGTCAGCGTTTCAGTTGACAGATTTTGCGTT
>NW_018480076.1:1672796-1677611 GCF_002113885.1 Mizuhopecten yessoensis | reverse complement strand
GGTATTGGGGATCATATGTCTATAACGACAAATTCGTGTAACATCTGTTGTGTTAATCAGGATCATTATCAGAGACATGTTTGTGAACATCAGTTCTGTTAGTGAGGATCAAATCTCAGTGATGAAATGTTCACGTGACATGAGTCGAGTTGGTCAGGTTTCAGTCCTTATCACAGGTGATCGGGACAGACCCTACCTAACAAACTCTCAGGATGCTGTATATAACATGATCGATAAAATGTTTCTTCAACATCGATTCATACTCTGGTTTGTTTACCTCTCAAGTACATTATAGTGATTATATTTTGCAGGGTTTAAGTGGGCGACAAGTTTAAGCTCAAATTTCACACAACGCTGACTGTTAATAGTCATTTATTCTTAACGACTTTCTTTTGTAATACAAGAAATCTGGGGTTATATTTTGCCTATACTCACCAGTGCCTGTGTATTTTTCAGAGGAGGCTGACAGAATCATGGACAAAGAAGCTCATCTGATAGATATTCCACACGGCCTCCCGACCATCAGCAGCATTGAGGCTGGCAGACTGAAACAGCTGGACGAGAACAGAGTCAACCAAGGACATGACATATTCCTGTGATATCATAGTGTTGTGTGTTTAATATTTTAATTGGACAAAAGTCGTATACATGTACCATATAGTGTTAGGATGAGAAATTGTAGTTAAGGTAATTTGATCTCAGGGTCAGTGAAAATTAGCATTGGAACATTATTTTTCTCATAATTTTGTTCTTTCTTTGAAAGAAACTTTAGATTTGATATTGTAAATCTAATGAAAGAAGCTACAGGTGTGAATTAGAAATGTTGTGAAAATCCATTTGTTGAGATTTGTCAGCAATAGAAAATATTAAATCATGTTTAGGTGAATCATGACAGAACTGTGTATGTATTCTTGTATGTAATGTTATATATAGTAAAGTAGATGTATTTTTAACAGGTTTACACCTTGGAGTTTATACAAATTGTTTGAGGCTTTGCCTGTTGATAGGGTAAACATTTACGCAATATTGAACTAAAAATTGACGCCTATTGTTGGTAGCTAGTTCATGTTAAACAGTTTTATAATGTAAACTCGTGTTACTGGACTCTTGTGATTTACAAATACATCAGCTAAAGCTCCAAGTACACTCCTTGTAATTTCCTTTTATTTGACGATATCAGAGATGAATTTTGCCAGAAACGTGTCTAAATATACGTTATGATTGAATAATATAATGCTACAATTGGCTTTTAAAATGTTTCTATGGAAACATGTGTTTTTCAAATTTGTTGCAGATCACAGTCTTAACAATTTCTTAAAGTGTAATGTAACAGTGTATATGAAACAATTTGAGTATATTTTTTAACACGTAAGATTAGTGCTCAACGAAGTCAGTTATTCATCCTTTTCCAGTATGCATCTTGACATCGATGCCAGTTTTCTACATCAGGAATGGAGGTGAAATTGAAAATAAATTCCGAAAAAGTTTGAATTTAAGAGTAATATATTAATTTTCTATATTTAGAATCTAAGCATTTGTACTTATAGAACATTTAACAAGTGAAAGTATCTCGTAAAAATTCTAGAACAATGACACAAGAATGCTCACTAAAAATTCCTGAATTTCATGTGTCCAGAAAAGAGGTTTCTGAAATTATGAAAAATTTAAATAGGTTTAATCATGTAAACAAAGTATACCCTACATACAATTAATACTTTCAATTATAATATGTTGTAGAGTATTTTCTTAATCATGTAACTTGACAATACCGATATTGGTACAATTTGAAAGTTTTTCCATGAAACTTAAATTTCGAAATCACAGATACCACATGTTACTTGGTTTTTGACAAAGACTGCGTACAGTGTTTTTTGTTTTTTTGGTATGGTATATGATTCTACGTTGTGTTTGTAAATGTAAAACACTAAACTCGGAGTGACATCACGTCCATCTTTTGGCAATGGTGAGTACCTAAAATGGTACACCGTAACAAAGGCTATGAAAATGTTGTCGTTTTGTTTTGTTTTTTATTTATCAAAATATATTCTTATATTTAGTATGATTTGAAATATTTTCTGGCAGTTTATCATTCTTGGTAATGTACCAATTTCGGTAGTGTCACATTAGCAAATTTCAAATGCATACTTAGCAAACTTTCAAATTTCTATGGAGGACAAACATATATAGTAAAATTTATATAGTGTTTTCAACAATCCTGTTTTACAAAATAAAACATAAATGATAGTTTAAGGTAATCTTTTCAATTAATTTTTTGAACTTGAACAAAAAGCAAGAATTCTATTGATTGAAGTCAATGATGAAAGGATCTGGTAAAAACATTGAGTCTTCCTCCAAACCCAAAATAGGGATGCTTGGTTAGTATGCAAATGAGAAATTCATTATTCACTATTTTCATTTAAAATCGAGAAAAAAATTGTATTTTTGATTTCTTTTTCTATCTAAATATAAAATATTTACAGATTTAATGTTTCTGTTGTTTCTTAACATTTACTTGGTAAAAAATCGGAAGCAATCGGAAGCCTCTAATCGGAAGGAAATTATTGTTTTAGGGGTATATTAGAACACTTACTAGTTACAGAATTTATTATAACTCGAAGTAAAATTCTTTAAAAGTATGTAGCAGTTTTTGTTTCATGTGTGGATATTGGTGATGAGCATATCGGAACACGTTGGAAAATAGATGGAACAACATTACAGTTGAAATATTCTGGATTAGCACATTGCAATATTCACAAATTTCAAAAATCCTGGATCATTTGTAATCACAAGATAAATTTGTCAACAGAATTAAGAAGAAGAGGTTCACACTTAATACCATTTGATTTGTTCAAACAGCTTGAAATTTGCATAAGCTTGTATGATAAGTGTTATACTAGTCTGGTCACTGGCTAAAAATTTCATTCCAAAACTTCTTAACCTACACATATGTTATGTTCACACAGCTTGAAATTTTTAAAAGTCTTGGTTAAATCTGCCAACATAAACTACTGTGTCCTGTTGACACATGTGCCATGCTCCCCAGTGGTAAGTGTAGTCCCAGTTCTACTGATTGTTGGACATATATTTACTCAAAGTATCCTCTATAGTGTGATTAAATCTTTCCACAAATTCATCGATTTAAAGGGGATATGGAATCGTCCTCGTTTTGTCAATGTGTAGAAACGAGCAATCATCCGAATTGGAATGAACTTGTCTTGGGAATCTGTAACTCATGTTGTCGTTCCAACTATACAGAGGTACAGAAGCCAAGGATATAATCTTTATAATAGATCTGAAGTTGTTGACTTAACCTGAATAAATCCAAATTTAGCCAAATCTCCGAAAGGGTCCTATGAAGTTCTACTGCACACCAATATCGGCGTCATTACTATATCATTTTTTAAATGTTGCTCTAAATCTATTTCATAAAACAGCAGAATATACTTTGAAACTTATAGATAAACTAAGGCCATGGATGATAACTGTCTTGCTAAGTCCTGTACAATAACCCATCTACTAGTTTCAGCACATTCCATTGTGCCCAGTAAGATTTGCTGTCCTGGATCTTGTGGGATCGCTAGATTCCTTCCATCATATGACTAGCGCCAGGTATTTATCTTTATTTATATTCAACCCCCCCCCCTCCCCCCCCGTCGCTTTTTCTGGTTTTCTGACATGCTTACTTCAACGTCATTAGTATGATTTGAAATATTTTCTGGCAGTTAACCATTCTTGGTAATGTACCAATTTCGATAGTGTCACATTCGCAAATTTCAAATGCATACTTGGCAAACTTTCTTTCTATGGGGGACAAACATAGAGTAAAATCTATATAGTGTTTTCAACAAACCTGTTTTACAAAATTAATCATAAATGTGATAGTTTAAGGTGATCTTTTAAAAAAAAAAAAAAAACTTAAACAAAAAGCAAGATTTATAACTCTATTGATTGAGTCAAGGATGAAAGGACCTGGTAAAAACATTGAGTCTTCCTCCAAACCCAAAATAGGAATGCTTTAACCAATATGCAAATGAGAAATTCAGTGTTCACTCATTCATTTAAAACCTAAAAAAACAACTTTTTTTTTTATTTCTTTTTCTATCTAAATATGAAACACAATGTATTTACAGATTTCTTTTTTTCCTGTTGTTTCTTTAGCATTTACTTAATCCCCTTTTGAGTATCTGGTTCAACCAGTTGAAGTGGTTGAACCCGAAAGGAAACGACAGGTGCAGATTTTAGCTCTGCCTACAGTTACCGTAGAATATTTCTGCGCCACCTGAACCGTTTCAACTGGGATACGCGAATGCGACCTTGGTTAAAAATTTGAAGCAATCAGCAGTCAATTAAATCTGTTTTAAAGAAATATAAGAAAACTTCTGTGTCACATGACACATAACTGATTAAAATTCAAAGCATTATCCTATGAAAGTACCAGGCAGTTTTTATTTCATGTGTGGATGTTGAGGATGAGCAGCATATTGGAACAACAATACAGTTGGAACATTCTGGATTAACACATTTCAATATCCAGATAATTATGTACTGCATTCAAAATTCACATGATCACAGATGTAAAGTTGATATCCTTTCAAAATGAAAACATAACAAACTTCCTCTGGGCATAGTTTTTTAGGTCACCTGAGCTTTAGCTCAAGTGACCTATTGCTATCCGTTTTCGTCCGTCGTCGTCCGTCGTCCGTTGTCCGTTAACATTTTACATTTCAAACTTAAAGTCAAGTTCTGCTGGGCCGATTGAACTGAAAGTTGGTAGGAATGATCGCCTCATGGTCCTGACAAAGTGTTGTTATTTTT
>NW_018480076.1:1583097-1669198 GCF_002113885.1 Mizuhopecten yessoensis | reverse complement strand
AAAAATAACAACACTTTGTCAGGACCATGAGGCGATCATTCCTACCAACTTTCAGTTCAATCGGTCCAGCAGAACTTGACTTTAAGTTTGAAATAGGTTTTCAAAATGGCGGCCGTGGCGGCCATATTGGATTTCTGATCGACCCGAAAAATAACAACACTTTGTCAGGACCATGAGGCGATCATTCCTACCAACTTTCAGTTCAATCGGTCCAGCAGAACTTGACTTTAAGTTTGAAATAGGTTTTCAAAATGGCGGCCGTGGCGGCCATATTGGATTTCTGATCGACCCGAAAAATAACAACACTTTGTCAGGACCATGAGGCGATCATTCCTATCAACTTTCAGTTCAATCGGCCCAGCAGAACTTGACTTTAAGTTTGAAATGTAAAATGTTAACGGACGACGGACGACGGACGACGGACGACGGACGACGTACGACGGACGACGGACGACGGACGACGACGGACGAAAACGGATAGCAATAGGTCACTTGAGCTAAAGCTCAGGTGACCTAAAAATAAATACTGTAGACTCAGGTGACCGTTTAGGCCCATGGGCCTCTTGTCATTTTATTATTGCGAAACAAAGCCATTAACTCTCATAAACCTTTTGATGAACAATAACAGAAATACATAAATAAAACCTGGATGACTTTCAGAAAGAGTTCAGGTAACATCAAATGACAAACTGACCATACAGACACTATCCACATTGAAAACTTCACAATGTGGGACATGAATATCACAAAGAACACCAACTTCTGATCAGCAGAGCATAATATAAACCACACCACAGGACATGTGTTAAGTGTTTTCAATATATTTTTTGCGACATTTTGATATATGAATTGCATAGACAAACATGTTGAATGGTATGTATCATTATAAAAATATAAAAAAAATAACTACAACAATAAGTGATCACATTTATACTGCTATAAAACGTTAAATTCATTGCTTTCGAAGAGGTAGAAATAATGAGGCCATCAACAGAAACTATTTTTTTAAATTTGTATTAATCAAAATACATTTCTATATTTACCCCATATAAAATCCTTCAAAATGTTATTGACATACATTGCTTTTTCTGGTTTTCTGTCATGCTTACTTCATGGTTATTGTAACAAGTGAAAGAGTCTCGTAAAATTCTAGAACAATGACACAAGAATGGTCACTAAAAATTCCTGAATTTCATGTGACCAGAAAAGAGGTTTCTAAAATTATGAAAATTTCAATAGGTTAAAATATGTAAACATAGTATACCCTACATACAATTGAGTTATTGTGAAAACAGATATGCCAAAACGCGGAAAATTGAAACTCAACAGAAAACCCCATAATATATACATTATTGCCTCTAGCATTACCGTACAAAATTTGAAAGGAATTTATTAAAAAATAAAAAAGTTCTTGCATTTACTACACAATGCCCTTATTTGGCAATTAAAGGGGCATAACTCCACCAAAAATGCACGTGAACTTCTGAAATGCGAACTTGTCCGAGCTATATTGGTATGCAATATGTGTACCAAGTTTGAGTTCAATCAATGAAAGGGGGAACTTGTTTCGGAGGACGCCCCGACAAAGTAATACCTATATGTCGCCTCGCATTGCAGGCGACACAAAAACTGTTGTGTTGAATTAATGATACATAGTTAAAACAAGTATTGAGATTTAAAATTACCCCATATGACAATATGGAAAGAAAGACGCTGAATTTCGTTTTTGAACAAATTCATGCAGAACACTCTGTAAGTACATAATTATTGGTAATAACCTGATATAGTAAAACATAAAGATGTTTTTGTTTCAGTAATATTAATTTAAAAAAAATCAATAAAACCAATTATCAACTACATTGTCACATAATATTATATTCTTAGCACTACCCGATACAGTTTGTATTTTGATCTTGAACAACATCAAATATTCTTGAAACAAATCAATAACAAATGGTAACAGATCTATTGGCCAACAACAAGTACAATTTCTGATGAACAGGTATTTTGAATATAAATTGCACCATGATAACTGTATAATAGAAATGCTGAATTGGGGCAAGAGATAAAAAACACTCATGAACCATAAAAGAACTGAACAATTTTTTGGCAGAAAGAATATACTATGGTAATTATTATAATAAAGCCCTACACCTATATGCATGCCATTAGCAATTTCAATAAATAAACCTTTAACAATGGATATAACAGGGTTCATACAGGAATTTTACTATGAAATTTGATGCTTTTCAGGGCGAGTTCCAGTAAAAATACAGCCTAAAATCTTACGCCATTTGCAAATACTCAGAATACAAGGACCCGGTTGAGTAAAATGAATGCCTCTAGATTCGTCATAAAAACACATTTTCAAGGCCTGAACTCTAGAAGACTAGAAAAAAATCAACAGAATATAAACAATTCATAAATAATTAAAGATTAACAAAATTTGATGAAGAAAGACTAGATGTATGGAAGTTATAAGTATGCATTTAATATTGTCAAACAATCAGACTGAATGGGGGCCGGGGCACACTATATGCACTCAAATTGTATGGGGGGAGGGCATAACAAGAGGCCCAGGGGCCTTAACAGCTCACCTCATATTTGAATTTTAAAAGAAAAAGTTGATTGAGTTGATGGACAGATGCTGCACAAAGGCAGTAGCTTACCATGGTCCTTTGGACTAGGTGAGCTAAAAAATATCGATGGGAAAGTAAAACAAAGTATGACTGAATGGAATTGAATTTTTAAAGTTTAGTTTGTAATCAAATGTGTCGAGTGTCTATAAATCCTCATTTTAAAAACATTTCCTTTTTGGCTACAGTTCAATTGGGGAAAGGTGGTTGTTTGAGGGTGGGGGTGGGGACCTTTAACAAGGAAATGTCGTTATTTAGCACCATAAAATAGGTTTGGTTTGGTTTGGTTTAGTATTGTTTAACGTCCTGTCAACAGCTATGGTCATTTAAGGACGGCCTCCCCTGTGTGCAAGATGCATGCGTGTAGTGTATGCGTGTGTGTTTTGGGAGGCTGTGATATGTTTGTGTTTGTCTCCTTGTGATAGCGCAGAACTGATGCCATCTTTATAATGCTACCTCCCTGAAACATACTGCCGAAGATTTTTAACATTCCCTTACAATAATTCTATGATCCGGGATTGATGTTCTCCCATCATCTCTTAATTTTGATTTTTTGTCATCTTTGAGTGTTGGGAATTCGGTTACAAGTTGTTTTTTGCAGCATTGTTCCAGATGTATGCGCAGTTCAGATGCATCAAAAACAACGGTATCTAGTTCCTGTCGCAAGCCTAGACACAAATGAGCCATAAACGCTAGAGCGAAGTAACCACAGTCAAATGTTTGTCCCTGGTCCTGTACTGGAACATGGTGCACACAGACTTGGCTGTTGGCAGGTAATAAATTGACTAATTGTTGCTTAATAGCACTTGAAATTTGTTTGTTCGTACTGTCAAACAACTCCACGTAGTAGTCTTCCGGTGCTCTCTTGTGAACCGTTACCAATAAGGCATGGCCAATGTTATCATTTCTCCCTAAATCTTTTGCACTTTCTATCAGAATCACGGCTGAAGTTTCTTCTACTTCTGCTGGTACAGGACATTTTAGGTTTAGCGATGATTGTGGCATAATTTTAATGACATGGTCAATATGGTCACTTCGGAGTCCTCGATTTTCATCAGATTTCAGAAATCTGGAATACAAGCCAGAATTATATGCCTTGACCTGCCATTTTGATTCAGGCCGAGTAACCTCCTCCCTCACACTTTTGGATAATAGGTGTTGCATTACGTACAGGGTCGAGGTTTAGGTAGCCTGTAATAAATAGAAAGTACAGAAATTATAACGTTTTGCTAACAAAAAAATATAAAGAGGCCAAATGGACCTGTATTGTTCACCTGTAATTTCTGCTATGGTAATTAACACATCACACATTCATGACTTTCACAGTGGTTCAAGGTCAAATTTATATAAACAAACTTGATAGCAATTTAAGCAATCCAACATTACAGGCCAAATATCATTATCTCCCTGATATATTTTCATTATGAGATATTAGCTAATTTTACTCCAGTGGCACAAGGTTTGCCAAGGTTTCCGTTTTTCATTGGAACAAACGTTATCCAAAAAAGCTAAAGACAAATATTTTGATCCTTCAATGACTATTAAGATTTCAACAGATTTTAACACATATGAACCTGTTGACCTTGAAAAAGGGTCAAAATTACCGCTGAACACCCAATATTCCTCTACTGGAATGTTCTAGCCTTGGGGGTCCCATCTAAATCATTTATACAAATTATTATCAACTTATGCTATTATGATATTTCAAACTAACTTTATTGTCACTCCAAGTAACCGTTTAGAAAGAGTTGCGTATTTCAAAAGAAGAGATGACCAGACAACGTGAAAGAGTATTGAAAGAGCATATTGATGGTGGTGACCAATCAAACACTGCACATAAAAACTTGCCCGAAAACTTTACCCAAGTCCAATTCACCAGTTTTGACCCCGAAAATATGGTTCAGCACATTGCTAACACTCCATATAAATACTCCAACATTATAATACACAAAACTTGCCCAAAAACTTTAACCTCAAATTTAACTAAGTCCAATAATAATATAAGCTGTTTTTGGGCCATAACATATGAAAATATTTTCCAGAACATTGCTAACACTCCATATAAATGCTTCAACCTTATAATAGACAACAGCCTATTGATGGTAGTTGTCCAACATTTCACAAAAAAACATGCCCAAAATCTTTAACCTCAAATTTAACCAAGTCCAATTAAGCTGTTTTTGGGCCATAAAATATGAAAATATTGTCCAGAACATTGCTAACACTCCATATGAACACTCAAACCTTATAATACACAACAGTGTATTGAATGTGATGATCCAACACTGTCTGGGAAAAACTTGCCCAAAAACTTTAACCTGAGTGAAGTGTGATGCCGATGCCAGGGTGACTGCGTACACTAGCCCCCGCCCCCCCTCCTATAGGTCCCTGTTAAAAGGCTTCCACCTATGACAAAGCAGTGCTGCACTGGTAAATGAAGCGTTGTACGTGTAAGGAGTTTTTATCAACATGGTAAACGAGGTTTACAATGGAGTATATAATTTTAAAGTCGGCTACAATTATAAGACCTGTGAAGCTGTATTCTACTATACCGTAATGGATCTTTTTAAAAATTTACCAACAATCAGGCACTGAAATTTAATTTACCTGTAAATCAACATACGGTATGCATGTTTCACTTGTCTTTTTGATATTCTTATTGTTGACAAAGCAGCATGATGCATTATAATCCACAACCACTTTTTGTTTCACACACGACAAATCCATAGGTGTGCACATGAACCGGAAATGCTTTGATCTGGTGTCCTATACAAATTTCACCCCCATAAAATATCTATCCGGATGAACAATCATGACGCCATTTGAATGGCTCCTGTGTACATGCAACTAATTATATACCCCAAAAGATTTATTATCCTACCTAAGTTCTTGCCCCCCACACACAAAAAAACCAAACAAGAGCTGTTGGAGAACAGAATAGCTCGCCTATGCATGTTATTATATTATATACTGCAACTATCAATAGAAACACAGGTATAGTAAACGTTGATATAGTGCCATTACACCTTACACGTACAACACTCAATATAAATGCTTCAACCTTATAATAGACAACAGCCTATTGATGGTGGTTGTCCAACACTTCACAAAAAAACATGCCCAAAATCTTTAACCTCAAATTAAGCTGTTTTGGCCCTTAAAATACAAAAATATGGTCCAGCACATTGCTTACACATGATATAAATGACTTAAACTCATAATAGGCAACTGTGTATTGAGTGTGATGTCTGACACTGTCTGGAAAAAAATTGCCCAAAAACTTGAACCTCCGAAGGTGGGACTCCAACGCCGGGGTGTCTACATTAGCCCCCCTATTCTTCGAATAGGCGAGCTAAAAATTCTGTGAGTTTTAAGTCTTTCTTTAAAAGCACAAACAATTATTGAGTAAATTAAGATCGGATTAAAATTTTATTTTGAGATCACTCTGCAAACAAGAATTAAGTAGCATTATATAAAAGTCAAGCACATTTCATAGACAAGCCATTTGAATTGATATGTCTCGCCTATGCCCCGCGTTGACCATCAATGCATATATCAAAGAAACTTACTTAAAGTAAAAACTTCATTTTGATGGAGAAGCTGACAAAGTAAATGGTCCAAGTTTGGTTGGTATAGCACTTATACTTTCAGTGAAACTAACTTAAACGCAAAAACTCAATGTTTCCGACGTCAATGCCGGAAAAGCAACAATGTTTCCGACGTCAATGCCGGAAAAGCAACACCTAAGTCTCTTGTATAAGAAAAGTGATTTGTTTGCGTGATTCAGAAAGTAACTTGTATTGTTCGAGTGTATCCTCTTTGTGGCGGCAATACAAACAAGAGTACCGCAGGGCGGAACAATATACGCCCGTCGAATGACATATAGTGTTATATACTTTCTTACATTGAAATAAGATCTGCATCATTCAAAGAGTGGTTAGCTGACATGCTATAAAAATGTAGGAGAAAATATCTGGATAAAAAAATCAAATACTGAAATGAACAAAGGGCAATAACTTTTGGAAAAATTGTCGAATCTAAATCCTTTTAAGGGATACACAACTTCATATCATGATTATAATGTATACCAAGTTTCAAAGAGTTCCGTTGAAAAATGTAGGAGGAGATTGCCAGACAAAAATCAAATACTGAAATGAACAAAGGGCAATAACTTTTGGAAAAATTGTTGAATCAAAATTCTTTCAAGGGAGACACAACTTCATATCTTGATTATAATGTATACCAAGTTTAAAAGAGATTGGTCTAAAAATGTAGGAGGAGATTGCCAGACAAACAGAAGTTTACGCTGGACGGCCGGACAACGCCATCCCATAATACTCCCGTCAAATTTGACAGGCGTATAAAAACTGTACTCTGAATTTAGGAAAGCAAATTGATTACAAGTTCAATAAAGTATATTGTTACAATTGTATCACAGTAAATCAGCATTCCGTTCAAGCATTTCTGGTAAACAAACATTTAAACCATACATAAACATAGACTGTATTAGAATATCCTTAACCTACTTTCCTATGATCATAATATTGCATATTGTAACCAAAATAAGATTTATTTCATGTGTGCTATTTTATTACAGGAGAATTTTGCTGAAATTCCAACCCCACCTTGGTATTGTATGAATATTTTATTAAGTTGTTTTGCAGAAACTTTCAACCAATCAGAGCATATATAGAATGTTTACAAATTATACACAGATTTGGATCAATTTTATATTTATAAGCCTTTACCTTTGGTTACTGAACATGAATCAGTTTCATCAAAACTGAGGGATTTTTTTTTAGCAAGTTAAGAGTATATTCCCTATTGTATGAAAACCACACAATGAATTCTTGTAAAAATGGAGGCACACACTCCATTCAGCATTTAATTGATGACAAACCTGATGGAAGGTTCCGGACCAGAGAACCATTTCCTTACACCTATAATTATATAAGATTGGAAAGTCTTCATTTAAATCTATTAACTGTGCCCTACAAACTTGTAACAATAAGCTTGTCTACCATAATTGTACAGAACAAGTTTTTTTTCTCTCAAAATCATGTGATTGAAGTTTAAAGCACATTAAACACTGTAATTTTTGCTCACTTAAGTTCAACGTTTTTTCCACACAGATTTACAGAGCTCTTTAGGGATAATGATATTACATGTAGCTGGTATGGAATGCATCATACTATGTCATCGTCGAAGTCTAAATTAATTTTAACATGTAATTTATTTGAGAACTATGGTCAATGGAGAGGAGCTGTAATTAACTCAGAATCGTGACCTGTTTATACTAGAACACTACAGGTAAGCAAGGGCCCCGATATCGGATTTATTTGGGGTCAAAAAATCAAGGGGTGTTACCACCCCCTTCACTGGTTTGGCTATCTTGTAAACTTCCGGCCTGTAGCACTCTTATATCAATTAAACCTGCCAAAAAATGTCTTTTGAAGATTTTGCCAGGTGTGTATCTATGAATCTATACAGTTGTCACAAGTGTTGTACTTCAAATATTAAAGTTATATTTATGAGCCAGGCGTGTATCTATGAATCTATACAGTTGTCACAAGTGTTGTACTTCAAATATTAAAGTTATATTTGTGAGCTCAAAAGCTAAGTATGTAGGTTATGGAGATGAGACGGCAATTATCGAGGCACATTAGAACCGAGATTCGCCCTCTCTCCTACCTATTGCCAACCCTCTGCACCCAAAGAGGCCACACCCACTGTTTATACAAAATTAAGTCTCCTTTGCCCAAGGATGCTCCTGGCAGGCCAAATTTGGATAAAATCCTTCCACTCGTACAGAAGAAGGATTTTACAGATTTAACCTCCAATTCAACTATTGGCCTTGCCCCTCTGCACCAAAAGGAGCCACACCCTCCGTTTATACAAAATTACCTCCCATTTGCCAAAGGATGCTCCAGGCCTAATTTAGTCAAAATCCATAAAGCTGTTCATGACTAGAAGCGTTTTAAAGGAAAATTTGACGGATGGACAGATGGCGGACGCCGAGGAAGGGCATAAGCTCACCATGGTCCTTCGGACAGAATCGAAAGACAGTGTTTTAAGAGTTGCTTAGGCCTTGGAAGACGAACAGGGATATAAACTTACTGATTTTACATTGAAAAGTGATATTTCTCCAACATATTTGAAAATGAGATGTAGATCATTTCCCAGGTAAGAGAGTTGGCTGAGCTGCAAGAAAAGGAGCGAGAAAAAGAAGTAAACCAGCAGTCATCTAGATTTGCTGCAACGCTTCAAAACGGTGACCTTGACAATACTCTGAAGGAGGGGGTTGTGCAAAAAAAAAAAAGGGTGTGTCAATATATTCAAAATTGGCTGAAACAGATTTTTTTTTATAGTGAAGCCAACATTGGAATAAATAATTTTGGCAACAGTGTGTTGGAACTTTCTCCGCAGGACCTTAACAATGCCATCAGCTACTTTGTGATGGAGGTAAGGAATAAAGATGGAGGTGAATATAGACCCAAGACTATTTATGAACCGATAATTACCACTCCACACCACTTTCGCACCAACAGTCGTTTGTGAACTTTCTCGATAACAGTGACTATTCGAGACTTCACAATGTCAAGGCTTCACGACGAAAACCTTGTCACAACAAGGTCTTGTAATTCACAAAAAGCAAGCCCAAATAATAAGTGAAGAGCTGGAAGACTATCTGTGGAAAAATGATATTCTAGGGACAGGCACACCTCAAAAACTTTAGGACACACTTTTATTTCGATATGGATTGAATTTCGCCGTCAGGGCAGGAGGAGAACAAAGGAACTTGCGATGTGGAGTGTTGAGTCAAATAAAGGCAAAAGAACATGATGGCAAGACCTATTTGGAATACGAGGAGAATGTCTCGAAGACTAACGCTGGCGATATGCAAATGCAAAATGTAAATCCTAGACTTATGTTAATGTGACAGAATATTGTGTGTATAAACAACGCCCTAACTTGATTCATATTCTTATCATTGTCACAGACCTAATAATGGGAAGTGTGAAACACTTTATCTGAGACCGTGGAAGTCCCCCTTAGTGGACTGCTGGTACTCAGACTCCCCTGTTGGTGTGCACCAACTATACAGCAGACTAAGGCACGACTCTGCTGCTGCCAAATTTACAGGTTTCTACAAGTCAACAAGCATTCTCTTTCTGCAACAGCTGTCACGCAACTCTATGCTGCTGGCCGAGAAAACTGGACACCGGTCATCAGCTATTAGCTATTAGCGAAATGTCTCTAAATATTCTTAAAGACTCGTTTAGAGAAAGTGCCAATAATAATAATAATAATAATAATAATAATTTGAGGTTCTTATATACCGCTTTATCACAACCTAGTTCGTAGGTCGTCTCAAAGCTGTTCACAAATTATTATCTGTGGGTATAGGGCCTTTGCAACCAGCCAATATCTTTCTCAACTCTCTGGGGAGCATACAGCCGGAGCTGCCATTTCGGCGCTAACAGCTAGCATTCAACAATTCTAGCACTGCCCAACCACGTACTCATTTACAGCTTAGTTGACTGGAAGAAGCGGAATGAAGTATCTTGCTCAAAGATACAACACAGTGCCTTGCAGTGACTCGAACCCGCAACCCTTCCGTCATGAGCCCGTCGTCCTACCACTAGACTACCGTGCCTCCAATGGTTCCTGATTAAAACTGAAACTCAATTAACCTTTACTTACACACTCTAAGCACACCTCCATGTGTAAAAGTACACCACAGATTTTAGCTCAAGTTACATAGCATATTGTAAACACATTATATGACACAATTTAGCAATTTGAGAAATGTACAAGAGACGATGTTTTCGTGACGTTCTTTATCTGTAAAAAAGAAATCCTTAACTGTACAACCATACGTTTTAGCGGTAGCTGTCCGTGAACTTCTAACCAGCTGAGGAGAGTATGTTAATTCTCACGTTAGTACCAGCATTTATTCTGGATCAAAAGCATCTTCCAAACAACATCTAAATTATCACTTGAATAAGTTATTTTGGTTTTTTTGGTTTTTTTTACTACACTGTACTGATATTATACTTCGTGAGGTGTGAAATTCTCCCTGCGGTACCCTCTCAGTACATGCATACTTTAATTAAACCTATTTCTTTTTATTCGAACCCAACTGTTAACAAAAGGTTCCCTCTCAGTACATGCATACTTTAATTAAACCTATTTCTTTTTATTCGAACCCAACTGTTAACAAAACAGACTCACTGACACTGTGTGACAGCGTTGTACTGTACATGTTTATACTCCTCACTGAAAGGCCCGGATATTGCACTATTGTGGTCGGAGCTATATCTTTCACAGGCTTTCTAAAAAGAAACTTATCAACTACGTAAACTTTGGTTAGCAGATATGTATCTAATCAATTTTAAGGGTGTTATTTGACTAAATAGCCCCTTCAATCCCCTTGGTTTTAATCTTGTCCCTGACCACCTGGGGTAACATGTGCTAAATCCTAGGTTTCCTACAACATTCAATCTCAGTCCTTTATACCTTTTAACTTAACAAGATTTTATTTGCTTGCTAGTTTAATTTGCATTTTAAATAATCCAAGGAGGCAACCATGATCTTTGGCAGAATACACACAATCAATATAATACAGTTTCAGCATTTACAAAATGCAATCATGCGAGTAAACTAGAACACTGACAGGTCAGCAATGGTCCTGCATACTGCCTGACTGTACCCCCCACCCCCAATGTTCTATTTTTAGCCATCGTAACCTTGACTTGACATTTTTAAAACTCCAATTGCACATCTAAATATCACAGTGTATCATCATGCCAATTTAAAAAAGATTATTTTTTTAGTCTTTCGGATTCCGAGATGAGGTCTGTAACCCTTCTAGACTATTTTTAGTATACCTACTGCACATCCATATATCCCAGCATATCACCAATTTACCAAATCAAATTTTAAATTCATCAGTCTTGAGATATTAAAGGACTGTATGCCACATGATTTACCTGGTATTTTTTTTTAGTAACCATGACCTTGACCATGACAATAGAAACTCTTTAAACCCAAATTGCACATCTACATATATCACAATGTACTACCATTTATCTAATTTCAGTAAAATTCGACTTTTGGATTCCGAAATAATCTTCAAAAACAAAAGTGTGGACGGACAGACAGATATAGTGATTACTATAGGGCACCTGTGTCTCTGATGAGGGGTCGTAATTAATTTTTACAGGTATACCACACTTTTGGATATTTTGGCATCAACAAAATTTGGCAACTTTTTTCACTAGATGTGGTAGTTAAATTTGGGCACATCAGCTTTTGGCATTTTAGAATTTCTGTGATACAAGAAAATAATATTAGTTGATATATCTTTTTTCATAATTATTGTAAAATAAATAAAGTTTATAATTTATAATTATATGAAAATTCTGCGATACCCAACCCTGAAAAGAACCATGGCTGGTTTCTTTTCATTGTTTGTCCCAAAAAGACAAGAATATACACCTTTTAATTCTTGTAGTTTTGTCTTTTCCCCTCGAAAATATGAGATTTAATAGTTCACATAAATCTTGCTCATTCATCTTTTCACCCCAAACAGACAACAATCACAATTGAAAAGACAAAAGACAAATGCACATTAATTAGTGATCTAGAAATCAACAAGCCATTCGGATTGATATGTCTCTCCTTTGCCCCACTTTGACCATCAATGCACATATCAGAGAAACTAACTTAAACGCAAAAACTTAATGTTGATGGAGATGCTGACAAAGTCAATGGACCATGAAAGGTAGGCCACATCCAGCATTTTAAACATAGGTTGAAATGTACTACCTAAGATGCATCTATGGCCCAAGTTTGGTTGGTGTAGCACTTATACTTTCAGAGAATTTAACTTAAATGCAAAAACTTAATGTTGACGCTGTCCCGGAAAAGCAACACCTAGGTCTCGCTTGCACTTCGTGGTGGCAAGACAAAAACTTTCAAAAATCACTTATCATGAGGGGAAATTTCATATACAAATCTTTAAAACACCATCAGAATTTTTGTGGTAAATCTTTATCTTATCAACACGGAATGTTTCTAAAATGCCATAGAAGTATAATGCGATGATACCATTAGTTTGGAACCTTTTCGAGTTTTCAAAATAGTCCATGATAAGAACACTTACCGTAACATGTAAGTATATTCTAGGCCCTTGTACCAGGTAGCTGAATTTTTCCACACTGTCTCAGGATCGATCCCTAGACCATTGTTCTCTGGGCACTAGTCTTTGACACATTTCTCACAGTCACGGGTCCAAATTGTACAAGAATATCACTCATTTGAATGTAAACATTAGTGAAATTCCACAATATTCATGGAAACTTTGTGTTGTATTTTTGTAAAAAAATTGTTGTAGACATGAAGATTTCTGGACTGTTCAGATTGTCACAAGATGCCTGTTGTAAGTACCCCTGTACTATATTACAGTACTGTTTCAGTTGGCACGGTGACCAGTCTTCAAACCTAACCTCCAGCTCCTCTTGGGCCATTAACATGTATACCAGGTTATCAAACGGAGTCTCTGCCAGAGACACCTGCAAGAGAAAAATATTAGTGTGCATTTAAAATAGTTCAAAGGCTACCTATGGCCAACTCCCATGCAAGTAAATGCCATTTTTGGACTAATTTCCATAAATAGTACTGATGACCTTGACCAAGGTTCCTGACACACAGATGCATTTGAAGTATTTTCATAGCTGACCTTTGTATTAAGTTTGATCAAAATATGTTAACAAATGAAGTTGTTGGAGTGATGTCACTGAATTAGTCAACAATATTTGTTTTTAGCAAGAGTGACCTTGGCATTGCCCTTTGAACTCTGAAACAAGACTTCATTCCAAATATTCTCATACTTGACCTTTGCATTACGTTTGATCAAAATCTGTTCGGAAATAAAATCCATAGAGCAATGACAGGATACATGACATGTGGCTTTCATATCCAGTTTCACAACAAAATGAAATTTAGGCCAAATAAAAATGTTTCTGGTTTCCAGTTAATCTACCTACCCTAATTTTGTGTGCCTTCCCTAAAAACTTTTTGTGGCAATTTTCAAGAAAGCTCTGTAAAAGTCAAGATGACTGTCCTATATAAACCTTATAACAAAAGTTTGAAAAATAAAATCATTTACCTACCTACCTACCCAACCTGTAGCAGAGTTCACAAATTACTGTGTTTATACTGTGCTTTCTACCAATATAGTCTAATACTGTTGCTCTTACTAACTGTGCTAGATCGTCATCAGAAGTGTCCTGGCCCAAATACACTAGTTATATTCAAAATGAAATTAAGGGGAGGTTACTGTATACACGAACGGCCAGTGGGATCTCTAGTGTTCTGCCAGCAGTGCAACAGGGATCCTTTTAGACCTCCACTCTCATCTATAACAATACAGAAAGAACATTTCAGACAGAGGTCATCTTCAAATCTAATTTTACCTTTGGTAGAACGTTCCTGAAGACATGCATTCCAGCCGTGGCCTTGAAGAGAAACATCATCACTAGATGACCAATCGCTGTCCTCGTTACATCAGATGTGTTATGCTCTCTCTGTATCACATATAAAACATCTGTGACCTCCAGGCTGACTTTACTCATCAGTGATCGCAGAGCCTGAATACAGTTGTGCAATTTCACCTTAAAGAAAAGATATGGTTAAGTCTTAATGATTTCCAGTTAAACCATGTCGCCATATTCACCGATCTAGAGTTTTCCAAATCTTCCAAATCCAATAGTTCTATTCTCAATATACAAATGTTTGCAACGGAATATGTCACAACAAAATTTAAGGCTCTGTACATATCACCATAGGATGATAGGGAGATAGACTAGTCTTATTCTCGATATCCAGGGGTTACGCTCACTTTCGCTCTCTGCACCCCTGGAATATGTCATAGCAAAATCAAAGACATGTTTTTAGCTATTTGATTGGTCTCAGGTAAAAAAAAAACTGACCAATCAGTAGGCCGATACCTGTCCTTTGAAGATTATAGAGGAGCGTCGCCGACTTCAAAGCCATCAAGTTTTACTGTTACGTGACCGCCTGATTGATCTTTTGATCAAAGGATCAAACTAGTCCTTTTGTCTCATCCACAAGGTGGGCACACCGAACCTTCGATTTTTGCATATTCCAGTGGTGCAAAGAGCTGAAGTGAGCGTAACCCCTGGATATCGTGGATGGACTAGTCTAGAAACCTTTAAAAACGCTTACAAAATCCTGCATACCGGTGTTATCTTTGACATAAGATAAAAGGGACTGTGCATTAGCATAACTGCAATGAACAATTTTCACGGTTTTCTATTTTGTCATGACAAATTCCAAGGGCGCAGAAAATATAAGTATGTATCTAAGATAATGTTTTCCTTAATTAGGCTTAAACTTTGCATTTCATTCCATTGTGAAGGGTAAAAATAAACATAACGTGTGGAGTAAATATAAAAATATCGTACTTTTATTTCCTTTTGACTTTCCCTATTAGTTGGTTCCAATATCCAAGACAGCAAAGAAGAGCATCCGTCCAAGAACTGCAACAAAACAAACCTGGTCAAAGTTTTCAATTTTCTGTTATAACACTATTGGACATTCAAGGCTAATACAGGTTTTAAAGGTATTTGTCGAGACTCATGTGAAAACTTGGTCCATTTCTATGTCACAAACAAACTACCCTGCTGGTAAATGGGTCCTCGTATGATTGTTTGATTATTTGATTCTAGTGGAGTATGTTTGTCTTTCACATCAATGTGATGTTCCTATCTATTAACCGACAAAACAGTAAAAAATGCCACAACATCAACACATGAGTATGTCACAACATGATGTACCATTATTCTGACCATGGGACAACCAGAGGTGCCCTTGCAGACACTACCGAAAAGATTCAACAACAAAGATGAGGAAAAACAAAGATGTCAAACGTTGTTTTGGTTTAGCAGGTCAGTAGTCATCAATCAAATAGCAAAGTACTGTTTACCCGTAAATTTTCGCCCAGCCTAACAGTCAAACTTTCGCTCTCCGTGTACGAAATCAATTTTCGCCCAGTGTTAATTTCTCCCTTCACATTTCATTACTATGTATATATGTTGTTTACTTATATTTACTGTAATGATAAATTCACCCTCATCCTAGAGGGTGAAAAAGGCAAAAATCAAGCTACAACAAAAATTTCCCGTTATATAGTGAATTCTAATTTTGTCATTAGTTGCACCATACAACCATACAGTTGGACACAGCAGTCTGATTTGATAGCCCTGACCCAACAGGGATGGGATATTCAGATAATTCAAAATATAACATTAAATGTAATAAATTTAACACTTTATATATATATATCAAACGTAACATTTCATACTGAACATGATGCTTTGTTGTACCTTCTTTTGACAATGAAGACAGATTCTGATTGTCCTCAGGTACCAGTGTCGGAGGAACAGCATGCCATTTTGTAAGGTGACCTTGCCGCCTAATCTCTGTTGGTGGTTTTCTAGATATGTCACAATTCTACACACACTGTCTGCACAGATATCCACATCCCCATCTACAAGACATTTAATAGGTTATGAACATACACAGAGCTAGAAAATAAGGGTAGCCCACTAGTCTGAGACGAGCAAAATCTCCAGCTGGACTAGTAGACTAGTTCTAAAAGCTGCTAGCCCAGTTGAGTAGTCGAAATTTGATATTACCGGTCATCACTAATAATATTGGGTTAGTGGAATATGCACAGGGGCAAATGAAATAGGAAACTACTAACTCTACTGACTACTGGTTTTGAAATTTATTTCAAGCCCTGATACATGTAAGTGATGACGACTTGAACCTACAACAAGGCGAGTCATTATAAACCCTTCAGGTTATTTTCGACAAGCTATTTTTTCCCAACTCCTGTCATACCTTTAATGTATGCATATTAAGTTGAATAATGTACATACAAGTACAAAAATAAAACTTGACAATTTATGAAATTTGCAGTTTCAAGATTAATGTGTATGTAGACACTAAATGTGTTCTGTGTCATGCTGGACTTCAGGGTTCCTCCATGCCTCCGAACACTTGAAAGAAAACGCTTCATGAAACTGACTTGGAATTTTCCAAATTTTAAAAAGTATAGTAGATATTTAAATAATTTGACTGCTTTTATTTTGCAAGTCAATAATGTTTTAACAAAACTTAAGTCTTGTCAATATCAAATTTAACCACCAATAATGAATATGAAATTTAAAATGTTCTTACCTATTGGGAACTTTGAAAGGGCTGTTGAAATCCCTTGTAAATGTTCTGGATACAAAGCTGATAAAGTCATGCTCTGAAAAGGATGCGGAAGAGTCAGTCTCATAATGCAGCAAAGTTGTTGCCATTACTGTTAATACTGAACGTTAAGCAAGGAATAACAACTACCATTTCCAAGTATTTAAAGATGTTCATATTGGCTAGACAATTAGGGTAGCTTGACAGTCTGAAACAAGTGAAATCTCCAGCTAGTACAAACCCAAGGTATGAAATCCATGGAAATAATTGTCAAAACAAGCTCAGGAAACCTATTTACTTCATCTGAGATCGAAGGTCAGAAGAGGTCCTCTTCTTACCTGATTTTGGTATGCGACACAACCTTTTTTCATGATGTACCTATATACTAAGCCTGAAGTCCATGGGAAGGGTGGGCAAAATATGCTCATGAAACCTATTTTTCTGCTTTAGTTGAAAGGATAAGAGGTTGAGAACTCTATTTTGGTAGGCGACAGTGGCTGCAACATGCTTCTTAAAAAGGACAAATGGACATTACTGCCAGATACCTATAGTAACAAAATGTCTTTATTAGACCTGTACACGTTTGTAAATACATACATGAGTTCCAGCCAGAAAGCCATGTTCTTGCACTAGCTGGTAAAAGACTGCTATAACCCAGTTAAGTTCACTGTTTCCTCCTGCATGCCTGGTCAGTTCTTGTAGCATTTGACTAACAATCAGCAACAATGAGGGGTCTTCACTGCAAGCCTCCAGCTGCAAACATGGAATGGTTACCTCACTGTCAAACAGGTTCAATCAAGTTAATTTATCTATGTTTCATGAATCACTTTCAAGTAAACACATTTAAAGATGCTGTCCATATTGTAAAATAGTAACTGTTTCCTTTTGATTCGGTAGGGATAATTTCTCTTTAGCTAACTTGATAAGAGTGCAAGACTAGTAAACATGGAATGTATACCTCACTGTCAAACAGTTTCAATCAAGGTTATTTATTTATGTTTCATGAATCACTTTCAAGTAAATACATTTAAAGATGCTGTCCATCAAGAAAAATACTAGCTGTTTCCTATCGATTTGGTAATTTCTCTTTAGCTAGTTTGATTAGAGTGCAAGACTAGTAAACTAGAGGTCCTGGGTTCGACCCCCAGCAGGGGCATTTCATTGAAAAATAATTACCTCTGTTACAATGCTGTACAGAGAAGCTGAACTTGGAAATACCTTAATTTAAGGACATCCTGTAATATCTGTCATGATTTTATTGCCCTAAACTTACTGGATTATCTGTCATTTATCATGGCTTAATGAACACATTATACTTTACGATCAAATAATTTCATCCCTCTCAACATCATTTTGATCAAGTTACTTATTAAAACACATTCTAGATATATTTATTTATGTGATACTAGGGCTGCAACGGTTAGGAAAAATGCCACTCATATAACCGTGTGCGCTTATCCAAACCAAAAACCAGGTAACCATGTTTTCTTGTGCAATGAGATACGGCCACCAATGGCTCTTTATTTTGATAAAAATATGATTACTTATTTCATTAAATAAATAAAAAAAGATAACTCAATACTTATGTCTTATGAATACACTTGTAAAACGTTGCAAAATTCTCAAAATCATTATGAATTGGTTACATATCGCTAGCCTCCCAATAGGGAAATTTTCATAGTCTCACTTCACTCTTTTGTGTTGTCAACTTTATGTACACATATTTCTGTGTATACTGTATCAATTCTGGTCAGAACACTGACGATAGCTGCCAATTAATGATGAGCTTCATTGTTCAACAGAATGTCAGTCAATATTATGTTTACATTCAAAGTTTATTGTTTATATGCACTCAATAGTAAAGCAAGTATACTGATCATGAGTGTTTTCGAGGTCTGTCAATCAGTAGTCAGGTCAGGAGCGACGTTTCTGCCCAGGAAAACAATAAATACTGACCTACATTTTGGGACGGTTTTCGGATGCGTGGATTTGCTAAACGGATAGTACTCGTAACCGAACCGCAACCGGGTACTCGGTGATGTGATACTAGCTAAATTTTATCACATTCACTATTTTTCAAATGGAATGATTCCACAATACTTACAAGAAAATGCCCCCTCAATATCTGCTTCACTGAAGAAGGCAGCTTGACTCTGTAGGTCTGGTCTATAATATCAAGAACTGTGGCCTCCAAGGAGGGGAGGTAACTCCGCCAAAGTAGTTTATAGCCTGCCTTATTTAATGTTAGAACACCGCCTTTGCCTGGAAAGCAGATTTTTTAAAAATTCACAATAGACCTAAACATAATTTCGTAACAATCCTAAGAGATCCAATACAGACAGATCGCCATTGCAAGCTTGATGTTAACTTTAAGAAAATGCTAGTTAAAATATCCATCACCTGCAAATTTCTACAAGTATTATTTTTTTGCCTTTCTGAAAAAATGAATCCATTGACTGCTTGTGTTTCTCATAATCTGTTCTCAGTTTCATTTGCTGATGTCCATTCATGATCTTTTTAATGAAAAGTACTTTAAAAAGTTGTGCAAGTGAGTTTCTGATTTAGTGAGTGAAGTTTGATCACTTGCAAAACTTTCCAAGTGGCTGATATAATTTCTACCCCTATACCATTATCCTGGTAAAAAAAATAACTGCTCCTTAATCCAAGTCCAGGAGTATCAAGTTTCACTCACTCTTGTTACAATGCATGTCAAAAAACAAAATTAAAAATATTTGCAAAATATGAATATTTGTTGAAAATGGGAGACAAGGATAGGTTTCTCATAACAAATTTGACAATATGATTAATGTTTGGGTACATTGACAGCAGTTTAGGACACACACCATGTACATCACTGGGGCTCTGTTGTGATGTGATCATCTGATAAATGTTCTGTATCCAAGGCTCCTCAGGTCCAAGGACAGACAAGATCCACAAAATGTCTGTCCACACATCCTGGTACTCATCCGACCGCGCCACTGACAGCAGTACATCTACAATTTGTTGTAGAGTGGCCCTGGCCTCTGTATACACCTCACCAGGAATGTGGGTCCCAGTCCCTACACATCTCACACGGACTTCACCAATACGCTCTTTCAGGGCCGGCAACACTCTTGTTGATAACTACAATGCATATGTGTATATCACTTGAGTTATAGTCCAAAAAAAGAAGTATTGGAGGAATCTTCCTGCAACCTTCCTTCTAATGTACAACTGATAAGTGAGAGATAAAGGCGGCCCTTTGATAGGTGCAATCACACACCTCAAGAAATCTTGTTTAAAGATGGAGCTTAAGTAAAGTTGTGGTCGTATTACTATGTTGCACATATTATGTAGTGTAGTGAATTGGAGAAAACGAATTATATACCTTCTTTTATAAGTGCAAAATGTATGACAATAAACTATACCTTGCCAATGTAGTTCCGAGTCATTTTGGTATGAGAGATCCCCAGGCTACAAATATTATAGGCATCTTTTGTCTTTTTTTTCAGCGAACTTTGTAACTGCGCCTTGAAAATATTAGGATAACACAGCTTATTAAAGATTAATTAAAATCATTTTGTTCAATCAGTAGAACCTGTCATTCTTTCCTAAAATTAAAGAATCACTCAACAAACCAACATAGTACATTATTGTGACTGCGAGGCAATTCACAGTTCCCCACTGAAAATATTTGTATAACCCAAACTGAACGCTTACCTCAGGATCAACCACTTGTAAAGAAAGTAAGCTGAAAGGTAAGTATCTAAAGGCATCTTTATACATGTTATGGCTGAATTATTACTGCGTAAAACAACACTTGCGATCTGAACAACTTTTTCAACAATATCTCACATATACATATAGGTCATGGTGACCTTAAGTCCATGCAAATCTGCTTCAATGATTGTATTTGCAAACTAAGCGGCAAAAATATACATCATATTGAAAGACCTACTTTTAGTATGCAACACCTTGCCACCTTGTTACAAGATGTAAGTGTATACCAAACTTGGTAACACTGTAGGTGAATTGCAAATGAAGTATAGAATATATTCTCCAAACAAACTGTTTCAATGAATGAGGTCAGAGGTCAAATTAAAAGTCGGAGATCTACTTCTGGAACATGACACATACTAAGTCATTCAAAGGGATACATGTACATGCATACCAAATTTGTTAACTCAAGATGAAGGGACACAGATCTATAACAAATCTCTAAGTGTACATGCATATATAATGACACTTTAAACAAATTTCTCAATACTTACAGCTAGTGTAAGTCCAAATTATTATACAAGTACATGCATTCTTGTATATCATTTGGTGTCAACCATTTAATATATGAAATAATCAATGAAAAATTATATGCTGTGTCAGATGAATGATTTAATATTTTTTTAGCAGTGCTATCATTTTTAAAGATGTGAACACATCATTGTGACTAATAAGAATGATTTTCTCGCAATCAACATGTATCAGAACTGTGGAAGCTTTTTCATAACGATTTAGAAAATTAATATAAATAGTGTGTTCCGCCTTCCCAAAATCCTAGGATCGACAGGCAGGGAACACCATTTTATTTCATATCTTTACGTACATATTAAAGTTCCCTAAGTTAAAGCTGCTGTATACATTTGGCTTAATTTTGTCCCAGTACCCAATACTTTTGCAAAGAGTTCACTCCCTCTCATCATTTATTATTACGTCAAGGTTTTAGTAAATCAATATTCAAACCATATCATTAGC
Organism: Mizuhopecten yessoensis; assembly: GCF_002113885.1. Classification (NCBI taxonomy): domain Eukaryota; kingdom Metazoa; phylum Mollusca; class Bivalvia; order Pectinida; family Pectinidae; genus Mizuhopecten; species Mizuhopecten yessoensis. Next base: position 1,647,548 of record NW_018480076.1, on the reverse strand, counting down.
ACATTCTTGTTTTATCACTTAAACAACTTGTCCAAATTATTGGTCACGAAAGACTGGGGACAACTATTTTGTTTGGAATACTTATAGAAAGGAGATCATATCATAGAACTCTATTTTAGGATAGCCTCTAAAAATCAGGATCGGTAGAGAAATTTAGAAACACAAGTTTATTTTGATTGCAGGGTTTGATCGGGGTACTTTTTAGGTCTGTTTAAAGGACCTGTTCCCAATTGAAAAAGTGAGATTTTTACTAACTTGCCCATTTAAATCCCCACTTCAGAAATCTAAAAACATAAAAGCATAAATTTAAATGAATCTCATGATTGACAGAGTTCTCAAAGTGCAGCATATGTAGGAAGGGCAGAATGATCACTGTCAGATAGTTAAAGTCTATTTTCATGTATTCAAAATTGTTATGGAGCCAATTATAGTAAATGGTAAATGTGATTAATGTCATCCACCGTACCAGTGCCCAATCCTTAGCTTTCTGTTCCAGGCGTGATGAAGGATCTGCTTGATACAAAGCCATCACACACATCATTGCAGATTGATATATCAACTTATTTCCTCGCACAGCAAGATTTCCTAGTAATCTTCCCAAAAACTGTCCAATGTCGGGCAGTTCAGTCAAAGATTTCTCCACATCCTACAAAACAAAATTTTGCTATTAGCAGAGCTAATAATACAGTAGTGTACAATTTCTTGTTTAGACCCCTACCAGCTAGTACACAACATTTTTTTCCACTCAAATTCTGCATTCAAAAGTTACTTTTCAGACAAAATCAACAATATTTGTGGAAAACAATTTCTGCAAATGTCATTATTGACATTGTTCTTGACATGGGTTTACCAAGCAACTTCAATTTCTTTTTCATTTTAAGGAAAAGTTATGAGCCCATCATATACTAGTCTATATACACTGACATGAACCTCCTGTATGAAATACCTAAATAGGTCCAGCCCCTGTGGTTACAACAGGCCAAAGCGATAATCACATATCATGGCAACATGCAATCTGTATAGGAAATATTAGCACTTATATTAATTATGGTTAGCATGTGGGGCCAAGAACAAGTTGAAACAATCTTTCCAATCAGTTGCACCACAGGGGCATGGTTCAATTTCTCAATTTATATTTGAGGCCTTTTTGTTTACCACACATAATAACTAAATAAGCCCAAGATATTAATTAATAAATTGAACCGTGCCCTGTGGTTGCACGGACGAAAAAAGTCAGACCACAGGGGCTTTTTTTAAACAAACACACTGAATAAAAAACAGTTATACCAAAGGTGTTTAGCACTCATTGCTCATTAGTCAAAGATAGATTATGACATATACCCGATATTATCGATCTTTGATTAATGAACGTGCTAAACAGGTTGGGCACAACGGCTCATTTTATTACTGAAATGCGGAATAAAGTGAAATGAAAACACATAAAAGTTCGTTCAACATATTCCAATAAAAGATACAATGAGATGCAATTGTGTGCCAAAAGAAATGTTAATTCAGTTGTCTAAATCTTTGTGTAAATGACAAATCCCATCACCTCAATATTGTTTATAGTGTGTTGTAGAGTATACGTAGCACACAGAAAAAATCTTGTTAACTTGTCAATGGAGAACAAAATCAGTGATATGGTTTGTCATTTTCACTAAAAGTTAGACATCAGAATTGATATTTTTTGTGAATACATGCATCTAGGTCGTTGTGTTATTTATTGGATTTAGTTGAAAGAATTACGCCCTTTTTATTCAAGTTTTTAAAAGAACTCTGTGTGTTTTTATTTCATTTTATTCAACATTTCAGTTATATATAATTGTTACCCAAATGCACGATTATTACCCTATACGAGCCGTTGTGCCATCTGCTAAACACAAGGATATATATATCTATGGATTGAAACTGACATGTGTATTCTCAAGATATTCTAAGAGTCTTTTCAGCAGTGCGTTGATTTCTTGTTGAGATGAGTTAATCAAGTTGTTTTGATGGCTGTCATCGTGAAATTTTGATAAATGTGACTGTAACTCCATTCTCAACTCCATCACCTCTCCCGCCATTTTTTCAAATTCAATGTTTTCACTATGCTTGAACAGAAGCGGTTTGATTTCTTTAACATTTTTACAGGGAAGGGGGTGAAATGTTGACTTGCACATGAATATGCAGGCCTAGAAAATGTTTCTCAAGGTTTGTTAGTAAATGACATCAAACCAATAGGTCAGTCTTTATTATATAGGTAAATTTCCCCTGATCTAACCATTTCAACAGTTCCGATTCAATACAAACGCTCGTACGACGCAGTCCGTCAGACAAGTGGGCGGAGGTGACGGATCGCGGATCATGACGATCGCGAGCATTAACACACAGGGTAGGCAAACACGTGTGTCACTGGCCTGCATGTACCAGCTGAGATGACAGCTGAGACGGTCCTCTCAAAAACGAAATACAGAAGCTAACAATATAAGGTTCTCTTCTTTTCTGATATTGGAAAACGGTTGGAAGGACAAGGGCAAGCGATTGAGAATATAATATATCACAAGGAAGCATGACACTTGAAGCTATCAGATATTCCAGGGGGAAACTCAGCATCCTTGACCAACTCCTACTCCCAATGCAAACACAGTACATTGAGGTTAACAATACCAACGATGGTTGGCAAGCAATCAAGAAGATGCAGGTAATTTAACTTATATTCCTACTTTTTGTACTACGATTTGGTTATAAGAACAAAATTGCAATGAAAACACTTACCTGTACATGCATTTCTGAAGTATCCGTGTATTGACTATTATCGAGAAAAATGTAAGAAAATACTTCAAATCTCAAGAATGATGGCATGTATTTTCATTGGATATTTTACAATAATTCATGAAGCTAACAAGGCTATTGATACAAGTCAAGCCAGATTGCCTGAGTGAGAACCTGAAGGTGTTTTGAATGGTGTACAGGTAAAATCACACTTGCTTTGCATGCTTTTTCCCAACTTCAGGCAGCCTTGTTGGCTTTATGCTCAGTTGTGATTTATTCAGTGGAAATATATGCTACTATTCTGGAGATTTGACACGTTTTCTTACATTTTTCTCGATAATAGTCAATAAATGGATACTTCAGGAATGCATGTTCAGGTAAGATTTTTTTTTCATCAATTCCATTATTCATTGCAATTTTGCCCCACTAGAATTCTGCATTCAAATGTTACTTTTCAGACAAAGTCAACAATATTTTCAGCAAATAATTTCTGCAAAGGTCATTATTGACATTTTTCCTGACATGGGTATACAGTGGCGGATCCAGAGGGGTTTTTTGGGCTTCAGGAAACCCCCCACCATGAGAATTTTCTTTAAAAATCATGGATTTTCATCATTTTCCTCAATTTTTCCCCACATGGAACCCCCCCCCAGATAGGTCTCTGGATCCGCCACTGGTATATACCAACCAACTTCCACATTTTTATCATTTTGAGGAAAGTTATGAGCCAGTATACACTGACATGAGCCTGTATGAAATATACCTTAGTTAGTGCAGGCAAATTCGCCATGCACCAAAATTCGCCAAAATATTTTGACAAGAAGAGGTATATGAAGGGAAAAGCTATTCTTTTAATCAAAACAGTTATGAAATATCTTGTAACAGAACAAATCTTAATCTGGTCTGTGCGACAGACATCTCGTCAACTGAACTCATTAATCTGAGGCCAGTTGGTTGTTATTTAGTGTAAATTTATTACATACACATGAAAATACCCATATCTATACGCTAATTGCAGTTAATGCAAGTAAATGGGTTTTTTCTACAAGTGTACTTTGGTACATGTACGATGTACTGACGATCCATTCCGAGTTTATGGAAATGACGATCGGAAAGATCCGCGATTTGATAATTCGTCAGTTTCCATTTTCATGCAATGTGTATTTAGAATACAATCAACCAGTATCTGTTTAAAAGTATTGTTTGCGTCTTACGTTCAACAATCTTACAACACTTAAATTAAAATATCATCTAGAAATTTTCTAGATTTATATCTGAAAGGAATTTGTTGTTGCCCTGAAAGTGCTGCTGTACAATCGCATGCTGATTGTACGTAGAGACCGACAGTTACCAAAGCGGAATGATTTTTATATGAAAAAGTAAGTACATTTACAACACCTGCAGGCCGGGCAGTCTTTGTTGAATAAGTATTCAAGCCTAAGAAAATTGTTTTAATTTGTCAGATGTTTCCCGTTGACGTGCAAGACTATCGCAGACGTACATGTGACAAATTATCCAAAAAGTTCGGTGGGGGAGGGGGGGCAATCGTTGAAAGCCTTGGACCTTCTCATCCTGACCCGATGAAAAATATGATATTGGGCAGCGATTTGGAAGTTTATATTTGTTAAGTCTTTATTGCGTATCATGTAAATTGACATCACCTCAGCCGATACCCGTCATCTTTCTTAAACAACATTAATCAGTTTCTTCAAGTTACCGAAAACTAACTATCACAACTAAGAAAAGCCATGTATTTCAATGTTAATCATTGTTACACACACACATTTGGAGCTGTTTGTATCAATACAGCTTGTGTAATATAAACATATTTTTTTTTACATTTAAACACTTAGATTACTTGTAAATTAGTTAAATGTTTGAAGGTGGCGAAACTGCCTGCACCTTTGAGCAAAACCACGGAAGCCCTGATGACGTCACAAATGTTGCTGCATGACGTCATTCAGGCGTGTTTACAACAATGTTTATTTATAGGCATTTCAGTCAAATCTTCTTCTGTATTGGTGCTCGTCGGCATTTTGATACATGCCTATTTGGTCGAATTATTAACAGAAACCCTTACTAATGTGACGAAATTTGCCTTCACTGACGTTAGTTACACGATTTGTCCAATCACAAACTGACCTGTCAGTTGACTATTACGTGGAACTATTTATAACATAATTTTTAGAAAAGGCCAACTGTTCAATTCAGGACTAGGACACAATCCAAATGACTATTGTATCACCTCTTCATATATATAAATATATTTTGTGACTGGATGGAGATATCTGATAGTGCAGAAATTCCATCAAGTCTCTTTGAAATATTGTCTCATCAGATTTGGTGGGCGCTTAAATTAATATTTGCTTGTATACAAGAGCATGTCAACACGCTTTCTATACACAGAGTGAACAATTATTTATATTAGCTCACCTAGTCCAAATTAAGCACAGGTGTTGGCACACTGTTGTGATGTGTATATATAGTATGTACCATAATACACATCATTATGCGTGGCCAGCACCTGTAGTTCAAAGGACTAAGGTGAGCTTACATGTATGTCATTCTGTGGATTTTATTGTCTGTCTGTCAACTGTTTCTTCAAACAACTTCTTAATAACCACTGATTGGAGTTCAGCAAACTTTGATTGAAAGCATCCCTAGGTGGTGAGATTCAAAAATGTACAAATGGAGGGGGCTGACTCTCCAGGTAGCTGAGGGGTAGGCCCAAAAGGGAAAACTATTAAAAACCTATACAGAACAGTTTATATCAACTGATGACCAATTTGATATTGTTACTATTAAAATCAGGGGCTTAAATATAAAGAGTAGATAATATGTCTTTAAGCTATTTAGCAAAACCATGGTCAGGCACTTTTAGATAGTTTGCGATTGTATATTTGAGGTGAACATTTTTTTTTCAATTCAACAGACCCGTAGGTCTAATAATAAGAATGATAACAACATGTGTGTGATACGATATAGTTACAAGGCACGGTAGTCTAGTGGTAGGATGCCAGGCTCGTGACGGAATGGTTGCGGGTGCGAGTCATGGCACGGCACTGTGTTGTATCTTTGAGCAAGATACTTTACTCTGCTTGTTCCAGTCTACTCAGCTGTAAATGAGTATGTGGTTGGGCTGTGCTAGAATTGTTGAATGCTAGCTGTTAGCGCCTAAATGGCAGCTCTGGCTGTATGCTCCCCAGGGAGTTGAGAAAGGTATTGGCTGGGTGCAAAGGCCCTATAACCCCGGATAATAATTTGTGAACCGCTTTGAGACGACCTACGAACTAGGTTGTGACAAAGCGGTATATAAGAACCTCAAATTGTTATTAAAGTATAATAAAGTCTAATATGAAATATAAGGCAGGTTTTCACAGCAAAGAAGGGGGTCTGCCTTTCATCTGCTTTCATCTCATTAAAAATCACACATCTGAGCAGATGTAGTATAGAATGTACTATGGTCCCTTGGCTCCCTATCAACATAAACATTAATTCAAAAGGCAATCTGGGGTCTAAACAGTCTTATCACAAGACCTCTCCCCTATCTGCAGATCATGATCACCGGCCATACAAAGGACATGCATCCAACCAATTAGTAATGCAGGGGTCAAGATTGTTCCTATCTCTCAGCACAGTCAGCTGGGCATTCTGACCTCCCATAACCTCGCTGTCCTGACACCCAACTGTTGTCCGACTTACAGACATATTAGTGACCAGGCTATGGTTTTCCATGAGCTTCACGCCATTTACAGTCGTCCAAGTCCATGTTATCATGTAATAACATGTAACATGGATTATTAATGTTGCCTGTCTGCTGCTATACACCCCAAATCGGTCAAGCCAACTCCAATACCTAGAGTTAAGCTGGACTGTATGCATCAACCCTATATGGCCCAGGGTAAGACAGTAAGTTGAACTCTAGGCCTAAGTGATGTGACTCCCAACTCTAGCCGACTTCCGGACATTTGAGCGACCAGGCTATGGTTTTCAATGAGTTTCAGGTCTGTCACAGTCGTCCAAGTCATGTTTGAGACGGAATGTTGGCCACAGCTTTTCAGCACGAGAGTGCTCTTTAGCACTATGGGGTCAATAGCTTATATTTATCAGCTATTCTCCATCAGTCCGTTGATGGCAGGCTTTCCTGCTAGCAACGTATCCAGTCAGAAGAGGATGTTTAGACGTCTTCACAAGCTCAAGCTTCCGATTGACGTTCAGCAACAACTAGGTTCAAGGGAGGTACTGCTACAGGTGATAAGCACTCCTTATCTGCAGACTTGTTAATAAATTCTCAGAATTTATCTTACATTGTTTATTATTTGTTGTGTAAATAAATTGTAAAAGCAATAACAACAACAATAGAATGTTGAACAGTAAGTTGCTGAAATAGTCTGCTTTTCAGCTGTTCCTTTAAACCCGGCAGTGAGGGCACATAATATCTAAATTATAAGTTTCCATAAGGTTAAAATGTATTGCCTTTTGATAAGAAGGCTGTATTTACAAACAGATTTCTTTAAAATAAACATTTTGTACTATGTATTTTAACTTTCATCCTTGTTTACATGTCAGAAAAGACTTACCGGTAATGAGTCTAAGCTTGGCCTCTTGTTGTTAAAAACACTTTAGAAAAAAAAAATTAAAAATGTTGTCAACATCCAAAGGATTTAACAAAGAGGTACGTAACAGATTCAGAATGACAGATATATTCATGGGTGTGATTCCTTATTTCTTTTTACCCTTAATGAAACTCCAAAACGGGTCTGGATTATCCATGAGAGTTTTGAACATTTAACAAATATTCATTGCATTTGTAGTTTTGAATGTTGTCAAATCCTCCTCAGACGGTAGAAATAATAAACACATTGAGGATCACCCTTCCTCACATAATCCTGTAATGCCTGCTGTTTCTTACCGCGGCAATCAAGTCATTGACGAACCAGACTGGTAATTTAGAACTTTTTAATTTCACAATTTTTACACACTTCGAAATAACAGAATTCAAAATATCATGAAAGTTATTTTAAAATTTCATTGACAGAACTAGAGTTTGAAATAAAAGACCAATCAGTTGGCTAGATTTTAATTATAAACACATGAAACAGAGGTCATTATTTTGTCATTGCCTGAAAGTTTCCTCTTAGCCGATTCTTTTCCCTCGCCTGTCCACCCACCCACCACTTGATAGTGTTTTCCCAGGGGAAAATTAGGTAGCAGATTCTTTCCTGCCTCTTTAAATTTTTGGTATTGGTTTGTGGGAAGGGGAAAACTATTGGCTGGTTGGTTCTTTGAATTCTTTCTCCTTTTGGTTTTGGTGTTCAGGGGAGAAACTATAAGCTGGCAGATTTGTTCAACCTTTGTACTGAATTTCACTTTTATGGGAGGGGAAACGTTCAGGCTGGTTGGTTCTTTCCCCACTTGGTGTTATTTTTAGGGAAGAACTATTTAATTAATTTTCCCAACCCCATTTGGTATAGACTTTTAGAGGAGAAACTATTAGCTGGCAGATTATTTTTTCCTTTGTACTGATTTTTATCCCCCGCTTTCACCGAAACGGAGGATATTAATTTTGGTTTGTCTGTCTGTCACGCTTCGTTTCTGTGCAATAACTACAACAAATATTAACCAATCTTCTTCAAACTTGGTCACAGGGTTGAATGCCTAAAGGGCTCGGCCAAGTTCAATGACCACCTTAATCGGACTCCATTTGGTAGAGTCATTGCCCCTTGAATAACGAAATTGTCATCATCTGCTGTTTCCGCCTAATAACTAGCAAATGTTAGCCAAATTCCTTCAAACTTGATAACAAGTTTCAAGCTATACATTATGTCTCAACAGCACGATACTCACATATTAAACCTAACCTCAATAATGTTAACCTACAATATGTCCTGCAAGCGGGGGATATAAATTCCACGAATTTGCTTGTTACTTTTATGGGAGGGGAAACTTCAGGCTGGTTGGTTCTTTCCCCACTTGGTGTTGTTTTTAGGGAAGAACTACATTGATTTTTAGAGGGTAAAGTATTGACTGGCTGTTTCTTAACCCACTTGGTTTTGCCCTTTTGTTTGCTTACAAAAAACACAAGTATGATGGGTAAGGTAAAATACAACTTTAAATGTACTCTGTTGTTATGATTGGACAGGTACGGGGAGCACCCGCCATAGCAATAGTAGGCTGTCTGAGCCTTGCTGTTGAGCTGCTGAAAACAGACTTCACCTCCACAGAGGAGCTGGGAAACTTTATCAGTGAGAGACTGGACTATCTTGTCACTGCCAGACCTACGGCGGTCAACATGGCTTCCTCTGCCAAACAATTCCAGCAGCGAATTTCCACTCTGCTGAAAAAAGGAGACCTGAATGTTGAAGACTTTAAAAAGACGTAAGTATGATTAAGAAGAACTGTTAACTGGTACCTAATTGGTATTTTCCTGATTTTAAAACAGTGAAGCGCAAACAAAGGACGGTTCATCAATTTTGGACAAATTGGTTTCCATATTACTGTTGCTAAGCCAGTCTTATAAGTTCCATGATTTTACTTTTTAGCTCACCTGGAACGAAGTGCCAAGTGAGCTTATGCTGTGGTGCGGCGTCTTTCGTCCGTCCGTCCGTCCGTCGGGCGCCAATATTTTACTTTAAACGACTTCTTCTTAATAAACAAAAGGCCTAGGGTGATGATATTTGGCCAGAAGCAAACTGGGATGAAGGGCTACCAAGTTTGTTCAAATAAATGACCTTCATCTATTTTCAAGGTCACAGGGGTCAAATATGTTAAAAACTTTAAACAACTTCTTCTCAATAACCAAAATGCACAGGGTGATGCAGACCTGCTAACCTTTGAATCTCCCAATCGGGGTCATGACCCCCATTGAGAAATTCTGTGGGGGGTGATAACGCGCGAACGAAAATTTGTGTGGAAATTTAATAATTTTGCGGGGTCTCGGCTTTACGGCGTAATATGTTTTGTCTTCTGGAAAGATCAATGACTTTTTTGAAATTAACAAAACATTTTATCACACCTTCATTGTTTTATTACATATTCTTAATCAATATACATGTTTTTCTTTTCCTAGGTGCATACTGAAAGCATAAACCATGTTGATTTAGTTTTGCACCTAACAAAGCACATATTGTATCATTTCCTTATTCAGATCTCCCTTCTGTCTGGAACTTCTTCAACATGGAAAATGTTCTCTCAGAGTCAGCATTACTCACTGAAAGTACCAAACATGCCTTCATTAGCCTTCACAACACACCAAACCTAAGATCATTCTCAAAGGGTTCTTTAACTGCATGCCTTTTGCTATCGTACGTAGCACCCGAAGCTACCGAAAAATGATTGGTACACAGTTTACAATAGGCATGATCGGGTCTCTCTTCTGAAGCCAGTCATAATCTTATTACCAAGAAGCATTATAATTATAGGCATACTTTTTCTTTTTTGACGATGAACACTAAAATATCGAACGTTTTCTCGGGTTAGAAGCCATTTGTGAAAGTGAAATGACAAGCGCGACGATCGGGATTATATGCATTGTAGTAACAGTGAACAGTACTCACTTTTTGAATTTGCCAGGCTGGTTCCGAAACAGGGACGCCGTTGTGAAAACAAAGAAAGATATTGGCTGGTTGCAAAGGCCTCATAACCACGGATAATAATTTGTGAACCGCTTTGGGATGACCTATGAACTAGGTTGTGATAAGTGGTATATAGGAATCTCAAATTATTATTATTAATTATAAAAGTCCTAGGTTATACCCAATTAAAAATACATAAAGATGGGATTTTGGTCTATCGTTGATCCTGAAGTTAAACCAAACCTTGTTTATAACAGTTAAATAATATTGACTGTTAAAGTGTGAATCCCTGCTCTATTTAATCTACTTAGTATGCAAAAAAGGAATTAGTGAAATTTTGTTTTAACCAAGAGCTTGGTAGTGCCGAAAAGGAGCGGTTTGTTTAAAATTTAAACAATCTTCTTTAGACCCAATAAGGCTAGAGTCATATAGTTTTTACCGATGGAAAGGTCCTAAGGTGCTTTATCAAACATTTTGAACTTTGTCATCAAAGGGTCTCTTTTTCGATAGTGTAAAATAGTTTCATAAATTTCTGTGTGATCAGAACTAAAAAAGAAATCAATATAGCCTTTGATGGGACACTGCGGGGGGAAATAAGTGTATTTGAATTAATGTCACATGTATATAATTTTGTGAAGTATCCCCAAAATTCAGATCATTCACAGGTCTAGATCATAAAATTTTGATCAATGTTACAATTGTATTTTCAAATTTTGTATCAAAAATATTTTTGTGTTCAATATACATGATATTTGGGTCATCCTATCAATTTGCTTGCAAATCCAGTCAAAACTACCATTTTTTTCCATACGTGTCCCTCATTTGTGGTAGTATAACAAGGTTTTCCAGATATCATGTTCATTTGTGAAAATTCCCCATCTTTATGAACGTCCTTCAATCTGTTTTAAGTCAAAACAAATTACCAGTACTCTTCTTCTAATTTTTGAAATTCATTAATTAAGGGTTATTATGCACTCCTTTCTGTTTCAACAATAGTTTAGGTCAATTTTGATTTTCAACTTTTTAGCCCCTAGCCTCTCCGATGAGTCCTAGAAGTCCTGTATGTTGCAATGTCATTCATTTCTGACATATGGTATCAACAATGTATATTGCTAAAAAAAATCATCTTTAATAGTAGTCGTAGACTAATGGTATAATGTCGACAACGGTGAGTTTATCTTTCTTTATTTTGAAAGTTCAGCCTTTCTCTGATCATTTTACATTAATTACACTTTTTTTATTTGATAATTTATAATTAATTTTGTTTTAAATCACTCACAGTGCAGTTCATTTGTATTTCAGAGTTGTCAGTGAAATTGAAGAAATGCTTGAAGCTGATGTTCGTGACAACCATGCCCTAGCAAAGTATGGTGCAACGGACATCATGGAGCGGTGCCCTCACAACAAATTTACAGTCCTCACACACTGCAACACTGGCTCTTTAGCCACGGCAGGGTACGGCACAGCTCTAGGTAATGACACAGGCAGACCTTCAAAACTGATACTTGGATATCTTATATTAATATAACATTATTTTAGATATCAAGTCCAACAAAATGGTAACTTGTGGGTGAGGCAATTTGACTAATAGAAAAGAATACAGATTACCATAATATCTATTCAAAATATCTTCCATATGTTCATGTACTGAGCATCTTGGCCTAGTTATGTTTTTGTATCAGTTTCTATGAAATGGGGTTCAGTTAGCTTCAGAATTACCCCAACGAAATGGGATCAAGATGATATTTGTTAACCCTTTCACCACTGTAGACCATAATGGACTCATCCATATCAATACATGGTAGAGTCTACTAAAGTTACATGGGGGTGAAAGTGTTAATTTGCCTACCTTGGTAGGGCTAATTATCAGGGATGGTATCATTTCCACTCGTATGTATTTCTAACCTCATCTTCCATACATGTAAGAATGATGTGTTGACTTAATGTTCTTTGTTGTGGTCGTCAGCCCATTCTTGAAAAAATGTTTGATTACATTCTGACTGACTCACTGAAAATGGCTACTCAATTATTTTTTTTTATTTTTATAGGTGTGATTCGAGCACTTCATGAGAATGGTGATCTTGATCATGCTTATTGTACAGAGACTCGGCCATACAACCAGGGAGCTCGACTTACTGCTTACGAACTTGTGTATGAGAAAATACCAGCCACTCTTATTTGCGACAGCATGGCTGCCATGTTGATGGAGCGCAAGAAGATCTCGGCAGTGGTGGTCGGAGCAGACAGGGTGGCAGCTAATGGAGACACAGCCAACAAGATTGGCACCTACCAGCTCGCCATTAGCGCCAAATATCACAATGTGTTGTTCTACGTTGCCTGTCCGACGTCATCGTATGATGCTAGTAAAGAGACTGGAAAAAATATTATCATTGAAGAGAGACCTGCTCAAGAGCTCACAAAAATCCAAAATATACCCATAGCAGCGCCAGGTAAGAAACACAGGCAAGGGAACAGTATAAACGCTCAAGTTCATTATTATACCAATAGCAGCGCCAAGTAAGAAACACAGGCAAGGGAACAGTATAAACGCTCAAGTTCATTATTATACCAATAGCAGCACCAGGTAAGAAATAAAATATACAATGTCACTTTCCGAAAAATCTGGTTTAGAAAGATACCAATCGTAGCCACATAGGTAGTATAGCAAGCTCTTTCCAAAAAAGCGGCATGGTAATAAAGTATGGTGAGGAAATATATTCATAGCCATTTATTTAGGTTGATAAGAGGAAAAGTATTTTGCAGCCAAGTCGTTGATTGCATTCTTTGTTCTATTAAAAAAATCTTTATTGTAATGTGGTTATCTTTTCATCCGAAATAGAATTCTTAAGTTTATGAAAGTATGCTGCTTATAAAAGTTTGTATTTAATGATGCGTTAATGATGTAATGTAGCTTTTACTTACCTGTAAACTGTCTAACAATTCAGGTATAGACTGCTGGAATCCTGCATTTGATGTCACACCTGCCGAGCTCATCACAGGCGGGATCATCACAGAGCACGGAGTCTTCAAACCATCCGAACTTCAGCATAAACTCAAACCTTTTATAAACAAATAGTCCAATAATACTCCCTACACAGACCAATAATGTATAGCCATATTGTCCTTTAATATTCAAGTGCGTTAGTGTGATTGAAAATTCAGTCCGTGCTATTTGAAACAAGTCTAAACAGAACCCTGTCTAGTCTGTAAACTTTGTAAATCGAACTTGTGTGTTAGAGATGTACACATTGCACTGTTGTAAAATATCAGTTCTGTATGCTGGAAACCTTCGCCCAGTCAAATTTTCGCCCTACGCTGATATAATCAGTTTTCACGTAGTATTATTTTCGCCTTTCAAATGTAAGTAAAGTACTATGTATGGTATATTGTGTGCTTAACAGATGGCAAAAAACAAAAGGCAAAAGTTAAACTTCAGTGAAAGTTTCCTGGTATACAGTATTCATTTAACATATCATAAATTCAACTTTTTGAAGTCATTGCTATTGGCTATATAGCTATAGTAAGTGGGAGGTGTCTTACATTATAAAAAACGTATGTACTGTATGGCATACATGCCAAGTCTCACAGATTTTTACTTCTGATAAAGTCTCATGGCGTGGGACATGAATTTACAGAAAGTCCTCAAAACCTCACGTTTTTTAATGATCGATCAGTGAATCATTTTCCCGTTGTTATTAAGTGTTGTGAGATAACTGTATCTTTCTGCATCACATGCCTGACATTTGGAATGCACTTCAACAATTAAGTGGTGGTAATTGTTAAGGGTTCTGTGATAAGAAATGTTTTGATGCAATCAAGCAAATTTAAATTTTTCAATTTGTTAAAATAAAATATTGAAAAAAAGGAAAGTTGTATTGGTCCTCATTTTTGTGTCGCCTGCGAAAAGCTGGTGACACATAGGTATCGCTATGTCGGCGTCATCCGCACAGAGGTTTTCGTGCGATAACTTGAGTTTCCTTGGGTTGATCAAACTCAAACATCATGCAGTGCTTCCTTACCAAAAGTGCTTGCTTGGGATTGCTTTTCAGGTCCGAAGGTCAAAGGTCAAGGTCACTGTTACTATAAATAGATAGCAAGTTCCTTAAAACTAAAGTATTCTTCCCAGAATAACTGATTATATAACAAAATGATGCCATCCAAAAACATAATCTATGATTATTGCTTACTTTTAACATTATTTCTTAAAATGAAAAGTGTATCTATTTCTTTGTAACCTCCCAGCTTCCTGCGCAAGCGACACATCCACTTCCGTGGAATTCTTGTATTGCATAGGTCACCTGCCTCAATTTAGCTTTCTGCGTGAAGTCATCTTTATACACAATTTGGTTTGTTTGTGCCCATCCTATTACATTAAGGTCATTTTAAGTAAATTGCCAGGTTTTGGTGGTGGAGGAAACCAAGTTCCTGGAGAAAAACCACCAACCTGCGGCCAGTACCTGACGACTGCCCCACCTAGACCTCGAACCTGCAACCTAGTAATCAAGACGAACCACTCGGTCACGGCGGATCCTTATCTTAGAAAAGTAAAATTTTAAGTTCAAATTGAAATTAATGAAAACACTTAGCCAGTTAAACAGGACTGACTAAACAGAACCCTTTCTGGAAGTAATCTGGCCTTTTTGATAAAACAGGAGTTAAATTGACGCCCATCTGAATTCTAGATTTCTCCCAAATTTTTTTTTGCATATATATTCATGTACGGTTAGCTCCATCGGGTTTTTTTTGTTTTTTTTTAGCTTTTCCTTTAAATAATGGTGAAATCAAGGATTAGTTTAAAACAGTTAATGGAATTTTATTGTTTGATTTTTGAATTGATGACTCAAGCTCGTATTTGTTAGTGATATATTGTGCCGGTGATATTTTGAAAGGCCAACTAGTAAAATGTTGATTATTTTGTCCGGTGTTGATTAACGAGTTTGGTGTTGTTTATTCCTTCCCCTGTTGAAGTTGATAAAGTAATCCAAGAAAGGTAAATTAGTACAGTATTTATATACTGGTATGGAATCCATTACCTGATATATCAACCATTTTTATACGCCCGTCAAATTGACAGAAGTATTATGGTATGGGGTTGTCTGTCCGTCCGGCGGAAACTTTTGTTTGTCTGGCAATCTACTCCTACATTTTTCGACCGATCTCTTTGAAACTTGGTATACAATATAATCATGATATGAAGTTGTTTCCCCCCCTATAAAAGAATTTTGATTCGACAATTTTTCCAAAATTTATTGCCCTTTGTTCATTTCAGTATTTGATTTTTTTTGTCTGGAGATCTCCTACATTTTTTGACGGATTTCTTTGAAATGTGTAAATATAGTTATATACAAAGGCTAGCTAAGGGTATTGCACAAACTAGAAATGTCCACCTATTATTAAAAGCAAGCTTAAACTATAACAAAATTGAACAAGAGTACCGCGGGGCGGAACAATATACCCCCGTCGAATGCCATATAGTGTTATATACTTTCTTACATTGAAATAAGATCAGCCTCATTCAAAGAGTGGTTAGCTGACATTTTTGGACGGATTTCTTTGAAACTTAGTAGGATAAATAATCATGATATGTTGTTGTGTTTGCTTGAAAAGAACGGATCTCTTTGAAACTTGGTATACATTATAATCAAGATATGAAGTTATGTCTCCCTTAAAAGATTTTTTGCAAAAGTTCTTGCCTTTTGTTCATTACAGTATTTGATTTTTTGTCCGGAGATTTTCTACTACATTTTTTATAGCATGTCAGCTGACCACTCTTAGAATTATGCCGATCTTATTTCAATGTAAGAAAGTATATAACACTATATGGCATTCGACGGGGGTATATTGTTCCGCCCCGCGGTACTCTTGTTCAATTTTGTTATAGTTTAATCTTGCTTTTAATAATAGGTGGAAATTTCTAGTTTGTGCAATACCCTTAGCTAGCCTTTGTATATACCTATATTTACACATCTCAAAAACTGGAACAGACGGACAACCCCATACCATAATACTTCCATCAAATTTGACCAGCGTATAAAAACTGAAAAATAATCTCTAGCAAACACTTTTGGTAAGGAAGAAATGTATGAAGTTTTAGTGTTAAAAGTTTAACAGAAACTTCAAGTTGTGAAGGTAAATTCTATTTTGTTCTAAATTGTAAAATTTAACAGATTCAACAAGTCTTGTGAAATTCATTTATTCACAAAATGAAAAAAAATAAACATGATTCAGTACAGATCAATCTTTCATCACAATATGAAATGAAAATTGTTGAGTTCCACTTTAGATGCTATTAAATGTAATAACATTTAGATGCTTTTACAAGTATTAGTGATTAAGAAATATTGTTGTTACTTAAAAAACAAATTCTTTTCATTTCCTGATTTGCAATTGAAGATTCCAGTTTGATAATTGTAGCTGACATACAACACTTTATATATTGATTCTTCCAAAGATTTTCATTCATGATTTCCCTGATAAACATTTAGCAGGTAAACACTAACATTCCACAAAAATCTATTTTCAGGATCAAGTTTCAGACAATTAAATTATTTATTACCACAGAAGTTCCAACACGAAAGTTATCTTTAACACTTCCAATGTCAGAATAAAAATTTGAGAATTTAATTTGCAATTGACTCCTGGAAAATTCATACCAAGCAATTGAATCTCACAAAAACTAAGTAACTGTACATTTACAACATCACATTGTCTGTATTTCCATCTCTCGCCAATCTTACATCACTGAACATCCGTTATAATAGTGTTCGATAAGGTAACGCGTCATTCCTCAAGAACAGTGGATGTCTGTTACTCAAAGTTAGCATATCAACGTGTTTGAATCGCATACAGTAGGCACTCACCTGGTGCCTCACTCACAACGTGTCGCTGCTGAAGTACTCGAATGATCCTTCATTTGACTTCTCCTTGTGAATTCCACATTTGCTCTTTTATTCAGATCATACTCTGTTAAACTTCTGACATCAAGACATAAATTTGTATCTGCCTCATCTTTGTGTATCAAGTGCCATTATTTTCAAAAACGCTGTTTTACTTCGAAGAAGAGTTCTTGCATCTCTCATTACAGGCATTTGTTGGTCCCACAAAGCACCAATCATAATGGGCGCCTGTTTATGTAAAGGATCTTTTACTCCAATCATTTGTTCCCATATCTCTCATACTGTTCGTCACAACCTCTCAAGTTCGGCCTGTAGACGTTTAAACTGACTGACAAGTCGGCGATGGTGGTCAGCCATCCTCATCGTCTGTAGTTCCACTAGGTACGTAGCCACAAAGTCCAGACACAACGTGGAGAATGGTCTCCTTGAAAATAAATACATTATATCAGTGACTCGTTAATGAACGCCTCTACATTATCTTAACACTCAGCCAAAATAAAATCTTCCTATAATCAAATCTCCAGATAATGAATCTTATTACATCTGCTATCTCTTTCTGAAATCTTTGTCAATAGTCCATCTTCTGAACCATTTTCTTAAGAATTTCTTTACATGTCTTTCTCACTATAATACCAAACCTGTTTCAATGCAAAATATCACTGGGTAAATGGTGATAATTTGACAAAGTTTAACTGTGATATAGATCAGGATATGATGCATGTTCTCCCTGTTGTTTATCTTAAAGTGAATATCAATATATTTTCAATACTACAAATCACCATGAATGGGAATTAGTGCTCCTGCTCCCAAAAACACATCCATTAGGATATAAATTCACAAAAAGATCAGAGATCAATGTACATTGTTGAATGGAGTAGGAATAGGGATATGTTATAACTTAAAATTCACAACTGTCTCTCCTTGCAAATGAATTTGGAAACAGCTTTACAGTATTAAGGTCATTGGAGTGTATTGATAAACGGAAACAGGAAGTACACCCCTAGTTGAAAATCCAATGTAGGGAGACAGTATCACAATTTCCGCAAATTCTAATGTTTAATATTAAACTGATGAATATTGTATGTTTATTATTGACAGAACAGTGTGTTCTCTCAATATTAAAGTATTTCAAAGCAATCCAGGCATTAATTCAGGGTTTTTTTATCAATGAGTCACATGTGTCCATTTTTCTGTACTTCAGGAAACCGGCTACCTATTTCACTACTGTGAAGTTTTTCTCTTTAACTCTTACCTGCAATTACTGTGTATATGGTTTTATTATAAAATATCAATTTTTATATCGTGTATAGAGAATTAATTTTACACAATTTCAGCATTTATAAAATTGATATACATCATCAATGCAATACTAATATATGTCAGTATCATTTTTATTGACATTATTTTGTAAAAATATTGTCTTTCATTTTTTTTTCAAAATTCACTCCTTTTTACATAATTTCAATTTAAAATCCTTAAAATTCTGACAACCTATATTTTTTTTGTGGCAGAAAATTTTCTTTACTTTAAAGCAATATAACTACAAAATTTGAAGAAATTCTACTGAGAAATGGTGACACAATCCTATAACCTTAAGTTAACAGTGTTTCATTTAGGTACAAAAAAAATCAACTGACCTAAGTTCAGATAAATGTTGATATGACAATCCCTCATCTGGATATCATTAATTGGTGTATTTTATAAGACACGGTCATCCTTTTTACACATAAAGCATGGCTTTAGTAAGTGTCTGAAGGGATTTCCACTCACCTTTCATACACAGGTATAAGTGATGGGTTAGCTGTGAGGTGTGCCAGCAGATTTGATAAAACATCCAGCAAATGCAACGGTCGT
Organism: Mizuhopecten yessoensis; assembly: GCF_002113885.1. NCBI lineage: Eukaryota > Metazoa > Mollusca > Bivalvia > Pectinida > Pectinidae > Mizuhopecten > Mizuhopecten yessoensis. The sequence continues at coordinate 1,628,470 of NW_018480076.1, read as the reverse complement.
TGAATTGTCTGCCAATAGGGGTCCTGAATAAAAACGTAAGAAGAATCTAGACAAACTGCACAATGATTTTGTTAACATAGCCCTGATAATGGGGTATATATACATGTATGTGCCCCATAGAATTGTAGGTATCATCAAAAGTAGATTTAGTTTTCGATAAAAGGTGAAATTATTGCACCCGGTATTAGTATTGCTATTTCATTTAATAACGTACTAAAAGTAGCTATTGTTAACTAACATCATTGAATTTTTACTGATCATGCTTGCACTAAAACTTAACTTATGCATTTGTATTAAACTTGCCACAGTTTACACATTATATTCTCAGGAAACCATTAGAGCAATAGAGTAGGATTGAATACACAGGACTTACCCGAGACTTGAACATTCTGTCATAAATCTCGAGCAGTTTAGGTGGTGGCACACCTATCTCTAGCATCATCTCGTACACCCAGGATGCTGTGAAGTCTAGCTCACAACTACGCTGTTCTACATACTTCACCAGGAACGCTAAAAGGACACGGCAACATACTGTATATCAAAAACCTTCTGCAGAGTATTAACAATCGTCCGCTAAATGCCGCAATAATTGCACCAATGAACTGATCTAGTCCACTGCACTTCAAAAACATTTCTTGAATCAAATTATAAATTTCGCTTTTCCAAACAAAATAATGTGAGGTACATGAACATGTAGTCAAACCTGTCTACTGCGACCACTTTGAGAAGTGGTATAAAATGGTTGTTATAGACAGGTGGTATCATTAAGTTCAGTCATTGATATACATCTTGATTCTTTCCACTTGTTACCATCACTTTTCATTACTGAATTATTATGCGGTACTAAGATATTTCTAATATCAAATTTATACTTTAATTCAGTTTTACAGACAAAATCATGTGAGGTAAATGTTTACATTATCATTACATGAAGAAGTTGACATCAGTTAAATCAATTATGATAGCAGTTATACTAAATGCTATTTCAGTGGTACTTATTCAGACTCTCTTACCCAAGGGGAAGTATCGTTCTGTCTTGATGTACTGCTTTCCAATTGGTTCCATCTTGTTCCTGATATTTGTGATTCTCATAGGAGTAGCCATACCCATGGTAGCATCTACTTCTGCAAAAGGCAAAGATGTGTATTTTAACTTTGAAGTCCATTGTTTACAATAAGGTTTAATGAACAACGCATACTAATACCCTACCACAATGCCAGACCATAATTGTAGAGCCAGAAATGATATTTGAAGCATATCAACATACATGTGGTAAATAATGATCCAACACCATCCAAATTTTACTACACAGGCTTAATTTTACAAAAAAGGTAAATTTTGATTGAAATTTTTCTGAAACCATGAGAGTAGCTGTTTTCAAGATGTGCATTTTTGTAGTACATATGTATTGAATTCACTTTCCACCACTGACCAGCCTTACTTCATCAATGATACTCTACTACAGCTGTAAGACACAAGCTTAACTTTATCAATGATACTCTGCCAAAGGTGTAAGACACTAGCTTACCTTTATCAATGATACTCTGCCAAAGGTATAAGACACTAGCTTACCTTTATCAATGATACTCTGCCAAAGGTGTAAGACACTAGCTTACCTTTATCAATGATACTCTGCCACAGGTATAAGACACTAGCTTACCTTTATCAATGATACTCTGCCACAGGTGTAAGACACTAGCTTACCTTTATCAATGATACTCTGCCACAGGTATAAGACACTAGCTTTCCTTTATCAATGATACTCTGCCACAGGTGTAAGACACTAGCTTACCTTTATCAATGATACTCTGCCACAGGTATAAGACACTAGCTTACCTTTATCAATGATACTCTGCCACAGGTATAAGACACTAGCTTACCTTTATCAATGATACTCTGCCACAGGTATAAGAAACTAGCTTACCTTTATCAACGATACTCTGCCACAGGTGTAAAACACTAGCTTACCTTTATCAATGGTACTCTGCCACAGGTATAAGACACTAGCTTACCTTTATCAATGATACTCTGCCATAGGTATAAGGCACTAGCTTACCTTTATCAATGATACTCTGCCAAAGGTATAAGTCACTAGCTTACCTTTATCAATGATACTCTGCCACAGGTAAAGACACGAGCTTACCTTTATCAATGATACTCTGCCACAGGTAAAGACACGAGCTTACCTTTATCAAGGATACTCTGCCAAAGGTAAAGACACTAGCTTACCTTTATCAATGATACTCTGCCACAGGTAAAGACACGAGCTTACCTTTATCAATGATACTCTGCCACAGGTGTTAGACACTAGCTTACCTTTATCAATGATACTCTGCCACAGGTGTAAAACACTGGCTTACCTTTATCAATGATACTCTGCCATAGGTATAAGACACTAGCTTACCTTTATCAATGATACTCTGCCAGAGGTATAAGACACTAGCTTACCTTTTTCAATGATACTCTGCCACAGGTGTAAGACACTAGCTTACCTTTATCAATGATATTCTGCCACAGGTGTAAAACACTGGCTTACCTTTATCAATGATACTCTGCCATAGGTATAAGGCACTAGCTTACCTTTATCAATGATACTCTGCCACAGGTGTAAGACACTAGCTTACCTTTATCAATGATATTCTGCCACAGGTGTAAAACACTGGCTTACCTTTATCAATGATACTCTGCCATAGGTATAAGGCACTAGCTTACCTTTATCAATGATACTCTGCCACAGGCCTTTATCAATGATACTCTGACACAGGTGTGAGACACTAGCTTACCTTATCAATGGTACTCTACTACAGGTATAAGACACTAGCTTACCTTTATCAATGATACTCTGCCACAGGTATAAGACACTAGCTTACCTTTATCAATGATACTCTGCCACAGGTGTAAGACACTAGCTTACCTTTATCAATGATACTCTGCCACAGGTATAAGACACTAGCTTACCTTTATCAATGACACTCTGCCAAAGGTGTAAGACACTAGCTTACCTTATCAATGATACTCTGCCACAGGTGTAAGACACTAGCTTATCTTTTATCAATGATACTCTGCCACAGGTGTAAGACACTAGCTTACCTTTATCAATGATACTCTGCCACAGGTGTAAGACACTAGTTTACCTTTATCAATGATACTCTGCCACAGGTATAATACACTAGCTTAATTTTATCAATGATACTCTGCCACAGGTATAAGACACTAGCTTACCTTATCAATGATACTCTGCCACAGGTGTAAGACACTAGCTTACCTTTATCAATGATACTCTGCCACAGGTGTAAGACACTAGTTACCTTTATCAATGATACTCTGCCACAGGTATAAGACACTAGCTTACCTTTATCAATGATACTCTGCCACAGGTATAAGAAACTAGCTTACCTTTATCAATGATACTCTGCCACAGGTTTTCTACTAGGGCTGCATCAAACAACCCAGCACAGTGGACAATGGCCAATTTACACTCGGATAAGTCATATCTGTCTGCAAACTCCTCATACAACTGAAATAAAACACAGAGGTTATTTAACGTGTCAGTTAAACAACATATTAGTTTGTGAAGGATTTATATCAAAACATACCCAAGTAGATGGAATAATATAATATTTACAAATAGAACAAAGGTCTGAAGGATGATATTAAGGCCAAGACAGAAATTTGAACACAGGATCCCAATCCTAAACTAATGCTCTACCACTAATCTAGTCCGATCTGATCAATATAACATTGATAAGCTACACATCTATGTTCCTAGATAAATTTGTCCCTAAAGATTTTCTATTGCTTGTCACCTGTTATAAGCCTCTTCGTGATAAAGGGGTGAAATGTGCTGTCTGCTTACCAGTGTTAGATCCAGCAGATCCGAGTCCAGTCGACTCAAAGCTTCAGTGATAGACTGCTGATTGCGATCCCTTCTTTTACTCAAAGCGTTTTGAACTTGAAGTTGAAGTCTGCCAACCTGTAAAATAAAGATTTATTCAAGTAAACATTTTCACTCTAAAAAACATCGATTTTTTTTACTACATTTGATTGAAATTTACAGTGCAAGCTACAGATATTTAAAGAATTGGAATGTAAAGCACCATTTTTATTATTATTGTCCAACTGCTACGACAACCAACCAGAGCTAAAAAGAATCCTTCTACAGCTTAAAGATAATCATGTTGATACTCACAAAATTCGTTAAAAGCCTACAACCTTTTAAAAGATTATTATTCTTTCTTTTTTTTTTAGAATCTTGAAAGGATGTGTTTAAAGAAACCAAAAATTCAGAAATGGAATGTTCAAAGAAACCATATATCCAATCAGGTTTTTTAAAAAGGTTATAATCTATAATTCCTCTGTATTCAAGGAACAAGTGCATCATTAAACCGCTACCTCCATCTTCTCCTCCAGTTCATGTAGGAATTCTCCCTCAGCGGCCGAGCTGGTGCGAGATGTAGAACTTTTGGCACACATGATAGCTCTGGATAGATACTCTATCCTTTGTTGGAGCCGAACGTCTGTCCTGTAACACCAACACAGCCAGTCAGTATAACACACACAAATGACTCAACAGCCATTTCCTACCTTGTTCTCTTCCTTAAACTGCATGTCTGACACTAACAATGACCTGCTAGTTCTCAAAATATATTTATTACGTATTGCTGTCAAGATTAATCTTTAACTATTATTCTTAATACAAATCTAGATTTCAAAATAGGATCTTCCTGTTGACACCTTAAACAAGATATAGCATAAACCTTGTAGATATCTGCCATCTTACCCATGTCTTTCTGCTAATCTCGACAGTATTTTTGCAGCTGCAGGGAAGTTACGACTTTTTTCGTAGTATTTCCACAACATATCTAATGCTCCAACAGCTTCTGACTGGTAACCTGTCTTCCTTTTCAGGTATGGTTCCATGAAGGGTGACTGAATCTAAAAACAAAGTTTTACACACATAACTACAGATATATATATCTTTTTAATTCATAAAAACAAATAAAGCATGTCAGTAATGCATTTTAGAATTTATCATATATATTTACACTATAAAAATGAAAGTACTTTTTTACAATTTAATTCTAGCATCCAAAAGCGAAAAACTTGTGAAATACAAGAAACGTTGTGTCTACACACGTCTACTAACGAGAAAGAATGTCACCTTTACAGTAACCTGTGTGATTATACCCAACTTGAAGAGAGAAAGTCATGCTTACTCTTGCTTTAAGGAATATGAACTTGATATCAGGACAAGATACAGTCCAGCTTACCTCCAGCAGTTTCTCTGTCTGGTTCATACTGTACAGCCAGTCATATAGGGCCACATGGAACAGCTCATCGTCACACTTCAGGGCCAGCCGGAATATGTCCGACTTCTGTGGAGACAATTAACACATGGAGTTAACTACTATACTTTTAACTTTTAGCTGTCCACATTCAGATTTGTAATGGAAATGATATGAAGATATTGAAAAATAATCTGAAACACCTGGACCCCTTTTAAAACTTGATAAACAGTCCTTTACTACATAATAATTTCAACTGGGAAACTGAATTGAACGGACATTTCTGTTACAGAAATTTTATCCACAAATATGGTACAACTTGTTTATTCAAGCTGTAGTTTAAGCTTAGACAATAATTCCAACATTTCTAATACATGAACAGAGGCTTTGCCATAAATTTGATACAACCTGTTTATTCGAGTTGTGTTTTGAACTTTATATTTGTCATAGCTGTTTCACCAAGCACTTACAAACTGATCTGCCTCCTGGGGGGAGAGCCTGCTGGGGTCAGGCGTGGGCGGTGGTCCAGGAACCTTGGGGGCCTGAGGGAAGGAGGTGCTTGTTGTGGACAGGAAACCCAGTGTACCGGTGATACAGTTATAGCACTCCATTCTGTAACAGACATCACAATTTATGTACACATTTTTTACAGCAAGATTAATAATACCCCAATAAACAAAAGTTTCTGAAGATTTATAACTGACAACTGAGTATCATCTTCTTTTTCAATTTAATCCAAAAATAAAACTTTTCTTTAGCATTGAAAAAATATACCCCAACTAAAAAAGATTCAAGTGTAGATTGTACAGTATTTTAATGGCTTAATTGATGAAGTTAATTACTATATCGTTTTTACAAAGTAAACTTCAGCAGGAAATTAAGAAATATTGTACATCATGTATTACTATTACCTAGTGTTTCAAATTCATGAAAACCCAAATTTTCTCCTTTGACTTTGCAGGAAGTTGCAATGCTAATCCAATTCAATTAAATCATTGGAACACACTTCAAGCACACTGGATGTGATTAACTGGAAATCCACTTTGGTAAAACTCCTCCTTTTCATATTTGAATACATATGTATAATAGTAAAACTTTTCTCAAGCAATATGGAAGATGAAGGATTGAGATTTGGTTCTAGGCATTTTATATATTTATAAAGGCTATTACTGTATGAAATTTGAAGAAATGTGTGATTAAATATTAAACTTAAGCCATATCTTTATTGTAAAATCAAATTGATGGAATACCAGGTAAATTGTATTGCCAATTAAACTAGAAAATGTCTAAGACATAAATGCCTCCCGCTCATGGATGGGACAGGACAGACATGGGCAACACTATATGCCCCCCCATTTTATGGCGGGGGCATAAAAAGTCAGATGGCTATAAGAATTGTGATATATCGATCGAGTCCTATAAAAATGTTCTGTAATTACCCACCTAGACATATAGGCCGACATGCCCTGTAGATCCTCAGGAGGCTCTCCACTCCTGTAGAAGTGAAGGGCCAGACGCTGGGGATCCCGCTTGTGTGCCAGGGTCAGACACAGGTCCACAATCCCGTCATAGTAATGAACATTGGCAAACTGGCTACATACCACTGTCAGTTGGAGAGGCTGTGATACTTCTTTATACAGCTAGGAAAGAAACAGCTTGGGTAACATTTTTGCCATACTTATTGTACTTATCAACCTTTCAAAATTTTCAGGAGAAACCATGCGACAAATTTTAAAACTCTAAAATTACTAATAACAACCTCTATCTGACAAAATGACATCCATGCAGGTTTTCAGTAAAGCTACTATTTTAAGATATTTTATTACATACAGCATTCAAGATGTACTAATATTCCTGATTCTTTAAAGTTTATTAAAGATGTGAGTGTCAGATACAGTCAATGACACAACTTAAGTGCATTACAATCAGCAACACAACTATGTGTGGTGCAATCAACAACACATTGAATGGAATGAAATTAGCAAAAAACAACCAAATCTCCGTAGCAATATGTACCATCTTCATCTGAACAGAATAATTAATTCTTGCTGATACACAGGACTTACAAATTGTTATCAATCAATCTGAACATATTCTTTCTCAAACCAATCAAATTTATTGAACTTATGAGCAAAACACCATTTTGTATTTTACTATGCCATAAGATCTAGTGATACCTTTAAAGCTTCTCCGAGCTGTCGCTTCTTTTCTGACTGGTTCTGATTCACTCGGGCAGCTTGCAACAGTTCACTTGCCTGTAAAGAAAAAATGTTTTGGGTTCCATAATTTGATATTGGACCAAACCGCTGCACATTCTTCGCTTTGTATTATTGACATAGAATTATCATTTAGGCATTTTTTGAGGAAATTTTGTTAAAAACTATGCTTGAAGACATAGGAGTTATCAACAAGAAACAAATTCTGGGAAAGTTAATGTCTCTGTGAAAAGTGTTAAAAGGGCCTGTTTCCAGTAATGTTAATTCTCCATAGGAGCCTGCCCCCGTATAATTTCTTATCTGGCTCAACTACTGTTTTTTTCTTTTCCGAAGAATAATTTTACACCTTTCCGACACCCAGATTTCATAATTTCAGTGAAAATGTATTTTTATAAAGTTGTCAATTTCAGCATCAAAGACATAAGTTCGTAAATAAAAGAAGGTTATCTCGAAATTGTAATTCGCAACATAGTATAAATTTCTTTTGATAAATATTTCCAAAACATCGTGTTTATTCATAAAACATAAAAAAAAAAATTTCTCGGATGAAAATGCACTTGCAGAGACACAATTATGAAGAAAAATGCCATAAAATTGCAATTTTCTCCCGTTATATAGTTTTGGATGCAAATTTCCATCAGAAAATCGGATAGAGCTTTACTTGTTTCATATGTGTACCAAAAATCAGCTAATTCCATGTGGTGGAACGTTCTCATATCGCCGCCTGAATGTGGTTGTAAATTGAAAGAAAAGGGGAAATGAGTAACAACCTTGTCTGAAACCCTATTATATAGCTTATTATATACAAACTTTTATATTGAATATCAGAGCGGATATTTTCATGACAGTTTTATGATGTGTAACGACTAAATAAACAGTATCGATATAAAGATTTACACTGAGGACACCCTGATACATGAATACTGTTCTATCTCAAGTTGTCCTCTTCTGAATTTTCTGATCGTGTGGCCTTGTACATTTATCCGTATCTTCTTGTCTTTGTCTATACGTTTACGGAATCATTGACTCGACGCTAGCTATTCTTGTCTCACTTTCCTTGTTTTATTGTCCCATCTCCAAAGCGTTGTGGCTCTGTCAGGGTTGGGACCCTGACTTGTCTCACTTTCTTTGTGCCTGCCGACCACGCCACATCGAATAGATAGATTATCCATATGAAATACTTTATTTTGTTCTAAGTAATCAATCAATTCTGCGCTTCTTGGAGGTATTGAATGTGATTTATTATATTGTCTTGTTATTTTGTGTAATTAGTTGTTCGTTATTTATCACACATTTTCGCATAATTGTACCAAACTACTAAGTATTAGCTGTTTACAGCAATCATCGGTGGCTTGCTATTTTGTTACTTTATCGACGCTTCATAAACCAATCGTTATTGTTTCAAGATGGAGGGTAAATGTGTTGGAGAAGGGTGTCAAGTATACTTCAAGAAACGTAGTGGCAATAAGAACAGAAGTGCACGCAATGTAAATAGTCCACAATATAAATGGCTCCTAGATACGCTGGTGCAACAAGGATTGATGTCAGCAAAGGAACAAGCACTTATTTGCCAGAAGTGCTACATGAAGTATCTTCGGAACAAAAATCAGCCTGAACCTGAACCCGAGCAGAACCAGGAAATAGAGGAAGAAGACGACTCCCCGTCCCATATCCTGCCGTTGCTGACCCTTCATGATCTTTTGAATGGATCATCTTCACACAAAAAATGCTGTCTCTGTCTTGTTACCTTTGCAAGAAATGGAACAAAATCATCAGTCTTACCAAAACGTGCAAGACATCACCTGATCTATTCACACAAACTGTGGTGTCCCACCTCATCCCGCGTCTGCTCCATTCACCTTATTGGTAACGACTTAGATCCGTCTACAGAGGTTGTCCTTGATGGTAGAGGTTCCTTGGAATCTCAGTTACCATCAAAATCGTCCGAAATCATTAATGACCTCCTAGAGGTGTCGCACGTCCTTTCACAGAACCAGTCTGCGTTTACAATAAGCTTTTCTTCTCTTGATGACTCGGCATGCATGGCCTGGACAGGTTGGTCCAAAGATCAGTTCCTCGAAATCCACTCGCACTGTTCCCCATATCTTTCATCTGGTATATATACCAAGACTACACACGATGCTCTATTACTGTTCTGGGTAAAACTGAAAACCGACATTTCCTGGAGTCAGTGTTCTTCTCTTTTTGGAATTTCCAAGTCAAGTGTGTCCAAAACTTTCCACTCCATAGTACAGGCATTAGACACATCGATAGTCCCACAATTTCTAGGTCCGGATCACTTGACAAGAGAACAGTTGCTCGGGCACAATACTGTCTTTTCAGAAGCATTTTTTGGAGATAAAGCCACTGCCATATTAGATGGCACCTATATTTATATCCAGAAAAGCTCCGACCACAAGCTCCAGAGAATGTCCTACTGTGGCCAGAAGAAGAGAAACTATCTCAAATTCATGAGCATCGCCTTACCAGATGGCTACATTCTGGACACAGTAGGACCATTCACTGGCAGCGAAAATGATGCTACAATTACAAAAAAAGTCATGGACAAGCTAGTTACTTGGCTACAACCAGACGACAACGTTGTCGTTGACCGAGGTTTTAGAGATGTCCTACCAGTTCTCGAAGCCTCTGGCCTCAATGCTAGCATGCCGTCATACCTGAAACCCGGTCAAAGTCAACATTCTGACGTCCAAGCAAATCTTGACAGAACTATCACCAAATCGAGGTGGATTGTGGAATCCTATCATGGTCGTCTGAAACACTGGACGTTCTTCCGAACGCAATTGGTGTCTAACAGCTTTATCAATGTCATCGAGGCTTTGCTTCGAACCGTCACAGCCTGTCTGAATGGTATTAGAGGACCGATCTACCAGAGATCTCCAGAGAGAGATGCCAAAGATAGGCTAATGGCTGAACGTATGAAGGACCGTTTGACAACACCGAATGGTTTAGCTCAGAGAGTCAAGACAGATCCGGATCTATCTAGACGGGCAAGGTCCGAGTTTGTCAAGATGGATGCATCTTCCGTACTGTTTCCCCGTCTCGATCTTGATTACTTGAGAACCATTACGTGTGGAACGTATCAGATATCTCTGGCTCCTGGTTACATCGCCGAACATTTAAGTGATGACGGAGACTATGAGGTGTGGCTTTACCAGCACTCCCCAGACCTTCTCCGATGTCAAATACATTCTCGACACAAAAGCCAAACGAAATATAACGTTTGGATACGGTTCACCGTTTCACCCGATGTTGAGGCCCCAATAAAGGACTACTACTGCCAGTGCCCAGTTGGAGAGAGAACGATGGGAATGTGTGCGCACATCTCCAGTATCTTGTACTACCTTGGGTATTACAGGACGCTGGAAAACCCTCGACCATTACAACCACAGGTAAAGAAATTCCGACAAAACTTGAAATAGTTTTCCATGCGGCAACGGAGTGCATATGTCGAAAGTATGTTTGGGGCTCGATATGAAAGATCCCCGTTACCATGTGACTAACCAAACTTATAAATATAGGTATTATACAATCGCCCGTAGCTATGAACACTCCCGTAAATGCGAAAACCAACCAAAATCATAAGGAACACGTTTTGTTTGTTGTTCTGTCTATTTGTCAGCCAATGTCTTCAACCACGGGGACTTGTGAAGTAGCCATCTTGGATTTTTTTTATGAAAAAGTGTTTCTCTCACTTTTTTTCATATCTGTGTACATATTCTCAACATACCGAGCAAATACTCTCGTTTTTTTGTTAATTATCTAAAGAAAGTCGAAAATCGGCAATTCAACCATAGGCTAATTCAACCCAACATTTGAAAATGTTCCACCACTTACATTTTGATGATTTTTCCTCTCATCAATAGCATATTACGTACTGTTTAATAGGATAAAAATTGGTTTGCATCCAACGCCCATAAAAGGGTGTATTCTCTAAAAAACACAGTTTTTGTGTCTAAAATGTTATCATCGAAAATGGCATTTTTGAGATTGTTTCTTCCATAAAACAGCCAAATGGCGCGATGGAAACATGATTTTTTGTCACAATCATGCCATGAATGTATTCTTTACGGTGACCATCATTTGATTAGATTTTCATTAATATTTTACATAACATGCACATTTTATCAACACTTAGACAGCTTCTGAAAGGTACAACTTTGAGGAGCCATAAAAAACAAACCAAGTGACCTAAATCTTTATACTTTATAGATTTGTGACCACAACGGCATGGGCAATGCACCACCAACAGGAAATTTGAATCAGAGAAGGGGCCGTTTTGGAAACCGGCCCTTTGTTTAAATCTATGCCCAAGCCATGGACAACAGCCTACAGCATCACTCCACAGAAAAACAAACAAAAATGTGCGTAAAAAGTCTCACCTTTGAACAAGTGGCATCATCACTGCTGTATAAAGACGGACAGATTTCTCGTAGTTTGTTGTTGATAGCATCTATCGTAGCATTGTCATCAAGGTAACGATTAATGAGGCAAGTAATCAACGCACCGCAGATCTATGTAATAAAAGTAACAAACTATAACAGAACTGTTGTCAAAATCATAAGCTTCCTCAGATTCCAGTGTTGTGTAATATCAAATAATTTTTGTATATGTATCCATTTACATGTACTGGTAATTACAACAGTATTATTTTATTTTACCAGTGACAAAATTACAACAGATCAAGGATTATTGCTTTAGAACAAATTACATAGTACATGTAACAACTGGGTAACTGTATTATACCAGTGATATAATTACATAGAACTGTATTTCTGGACAACACACACACGACCTCCCAATACGTATCTCCATTGAAAGGAATTGCTCAGCAGTGGATATGACAATCATTTTATGCTTTTTAAGAATTATGACTATTTTGCCATATTTTTTATATATGCTGTACATTGTACTGTACACAGTTCATTGTACAGGAGAATTAAACCGCAAACTTTGACACAAAAAATAAGCAGATTACTTACATCTTTGCTGCTGATTACAAGATGTTTAAACATCATTGTTCGGAGCTGATTTTGCTGGTCCTGAAACACACAAGATTTCAGTGATGATGATTTATGCTTGCATAGCCAGTATGACCACAGTAGAATAAATGTATATTGTCAAATTCTTCAAAATTGCAAACCCTTTATTCCGAGTGTGGTCGAATAAATACCACAAGTTCAGATTTTCGGGGTTACATATTTTTCAAAGAACTTTTTATTTTCAAATAATACAAAAAATATTTTGTTACAAAAATATTCACAAAAAACTGGCCTGAAAGTAAAATGTCCAACTCAGAAGAATCCAGACTACCAATGTTTCACTTTTTTGTAAGGCCAGTAATACAACCATGGTGCTAACACCAAAATAAATTAGGCCAAATAAAAATATACCTGTGTTGCCCGACCGACCCTTTTTTTCCTGCCGACCCTAATACATTTTATTGGTTTTTCAGTCACTGTAATGCATTTATTAGCCATTTAATTGTTCAAAGTGTACATATAACTTGTTATGCATTCTATTGGTGTGGTCAGTGTCAGAGTTTTATTTGCAGATAGGAGCTAAGTAGCGGTAGATAATTGTGGTTATGATATAGGTTGGGATCTGTAGATTAGTGTGACCATCTGTAGTCTAGGTGGGGGAGTCCAGTCTGTGATGTCGGTGTTTGTGCCTCCAGCTGATGCTGACCATTAGAGTCAAATTTAGCAGGATTTATGGCCAGTTTTTAACAGGATTTCAGCAGCATCAACAATTTTAAGGTATCAACATTTTTATTGTAGCAGGATTTTGCTACGAGACAGATAGTAAGGTAGTTCAGCTTGAGAGTCGAAGGAGGAGAAGAGAGTTGGGTTGGGAAATTGAGTTAAAGAGTCTTGAGGAAGGAGGTTGAGTAAGGGTGACCCAGTTGAGAGGTCAAGAGATATAGAGGAGAGATAGAAAGCTTAAGAGGTTAAGTAAGGATTAGGAAGTGAGTAATAATAGTAGTTTTAGCTGTAGTTTGTAGATCTGTGCAGTTTTACAGTTTATAGTTGGAGATAATTAAGTTTGAAGTGGAGAGATTGAGTTCACAATAGTGAAGACTTGTATAGTTTATGACAGATTAAAAAACTTGTGTTATAAATATAGTGTAAATATAAATTTACTAATTTTGTTGTTCAAATAAGTTGAACCAGAGGCAGTAGAAATTGAGAACAGAAAGCATCAGTAATACAAAAGAGAACATAACACTGGTGACCATCAGTGGAGTTTGGATTACTAAAAACTAATGTCCAGCGGTAGGGATAATTTAGAAATGTAACACTGGTGGTAGCACTACAGTAAATTACAGTTGGTTATTCAATAAACATGTAGGTGGGTCAAATAATAATTTACTTCAATGTGTCGTTTGAGCCTGTTGAACAGAAAAACTGTGAATGCATTTGTGTATTTATTTTAAATGAATCAAATTACAAATGTATATATTTGGTGCCTTTCATAATTTATTTAAACAACAATATTTTTAACATTCACAGAGGTAATCAGGAGATTTTATTCACCAGAAAGAAAGAAAAAAAGAAAAAATAAATAAAAATGTTTTTCCAACCTACCTACCCTTATATTTTGCGAGCCGAAACAGGAAACACATATTTTTTTATTTGGCCTTACATGCATTTCCATATTTTACTGTATCATGGTGGTGGTCAAGATTATGAGTTAAATGTATTATCAACCTTGGTTAACTGACTGGCGACGATATGGAACTGGTGGTCGACAAGGATCTTCAGGAGCCCCAGTACCTCCTCTACACGATGGATAAGGTCTTGGATGTGCTGCAAAGAAATCTTCTCCATCTTCTGGGCCTCCCCTATGGAACATGGGTAAGATGGCAAGTTAACAGGCAGATTCTATCATGGTAGACTACCCTATACACAGTTCAAAAGAAAAAATGGCAAAATCTACAGACAGAACCTAAAGCTTAAAATGATTACCGACTCTTCAACATACAGGTCAAAGACTTTATAGTTCAAGACAACAAGCAGTTGTTTGTACAATTGTTTTTATGAACTTAGTATACAACATAATAAGTGATATGACCTTGTCAGCATCAGTGTATACAAATATTACCTGTTCTATACAACACAGTCATTGTCTGCAACATCTTAAAATGAACCTTTTAAATAAAACTTTATTATTTTATGGCAAATAAGAAACAAGCCTTATAAACTTATTTCTTATTTATCCCTGTTTGCCTTAATTATTCCTGTTTGCCTTAATTATCCCTGTTTGCCTTAATTATTCCTGTTTGCCTTAATTATTCCTGTTTGCCTTGTAGGAAAGTGGAAGGTGTTATCCACTGCACCTTGCTAACAACCAAAATATGAACGTCAAAATCTACTTTTAGTCAAGTCTCACTTTTTTTATCATCTTCAAGTTTCCGGACCAAGAGTTTCTAGTTAACAATGTGTCTAGATTAGTTGCACATTTTGTGAAAGGAAATAGTCATTTTTCTGCAGAATAACTAAGCCAGTTGACAAGAAGACACAAAACAAATTAGGTATGATTGGGATATAGTGGTGGAAACAATAATCACATTTTATAAAATAATACTCTTCTGCATTAAAATTATTACCCTATGTCCAACACCCTGTATTACTTTCCTTCAAAAATGGTCGTTATTATAGCTATAAATAGCATCTCACCTTGAAGCCCCTTCCTTAACTGATCGTCTACAGGCCCCATCAGGTGTGACGAAAAAGGCATCGGAGGCATGTTGCTGTAAAGCAGACAGTTTATCATTTATTTAGAAAAAATCTGTAACAATGTGTCTCATACAATCATTTCACTATAAATATAACCCTTTAATATCAAGAGGTATCTATTTTCACATTAATTTGCGAGAGATTTTCATCAACTTGAACACACATGTCTCAGACTGTTAGTAAGACACATGTTAACAAGATTATATGCATATTTTTATTCATTTGTATCAAAATTAGAGCCTTGGAAATATATGATTTATTAATGTCTTTTGTCAGAATATCCTTTGCACATTTTAATTGCATTTATCGCATAAACAATTCTTACTGTTTTGTTTGTCATACCTTTCTGATGGCCCCGTCTCATATCTTGAATTAAAATCTACAAAATCAGAAAGTCCACGGATATTCTCCAGGATCTGTGTTAACTCCTCGGTGGTGAAGGAACATGTCAGCTGAAACAGTGTTTAAAAAGTTTTTCTACCAGAAAATTAAGCATGTGTTTGACCTTTGAACTTGAAGTGAAAGGTCACATGGACCTAGTTACACCTTCTGTGTGTAATGTGTTACACCTCTAGTTTCTATCAAGATAATATGTACATGTTAAATATGATGGCTTGGGCATGACCTCATCAGAACCAGAACAAGATAATGTCAATGATATCACTATTCACCATATAGATAAGAAGTTCTGAACATGATTAGATTTCCAGGTAACAATGAAGCATATAAAATACAATTTTGAAAAGTACAGAGTGCCACAACTCATATCACTTGATTCCTTCAAGAATCAAACTAAATGTAAAAATACATAGTGCAAACAAGAATAGTGTTTTTAATGCCGCAAAATGATGACTGATAAAATATTTAGTTTACGATAATTTTTTAAAAACTATTCTTCTTTTAGAACTTTATCAATATATGGATGACACAATTCCTTTTTTCCTCAATACAAACCAGTCTATTTTGTTTTCCCTAATACACATCAGTCTAATTTGATTTCCCTAATACAAATCAGTCTAATTTGTTTTCCCTAATACATATCAGTCTAATTTGTTTTAACTGATACATATCAGTCTATGTCACTGAAGCACAGAAGTTATTAGTATAAGGAGGCCAGTAGTCTAGTGGTAGGACGCCGGGCTCGTGACCAAAGGGTTGTGGGTTCGAGTCACGACACAGCGTTATGTTGTATCTTGCTCAAAGATACTTTACTCCGCTTGTTCCAGTCTACTCCGCTATAAATGAGTATGTGGTTGGGCACTGCTAAAATTGTTGAATGCTAGCTGTTAGCGCCGAAATGGCAGCTCCAGCTGTATGCTCCAATTCTTCTTAATCTGATGTGTAACCTTGTCGCTAAATGGTTAGACGTAGCTTAAATTCAGCATTCGCAACATGAATTCAGCAGAGCAATCCTAGCTGAATCGTTGAGCAAGTATTATCCATATATAGCGCTGAACTAAAAGTGTTGCAAATTCTTTGCATAAGAACATAAGAAAGAAGAGTTGAAAACTTTAAACTTTAAACATGCATACTTACATAGTTAAGAACCCCCTGAGGAGTAGTGTAGGGAAAGTCAGTAGCAACGGCATTTTCCCATATACACCTAACGAAAACACCACAAAACACAAATTAGTCTAGACTTTTCTTAATTCAAACACTTGCCATCATTTATCTATAAGTGTGGATCTATTTAAATAGTCTCATAAATATTTCAATGACTTTTAGTCAGATATTTGTAAATAAATAATAAATATTTTATATTAGAAACGATTGATCACTTACGGTACATATTCTATAGCAAAACATAGTAAACACATTTGAATGTTATTACTGGGACCTAAAATATCCATGTGTGATTTACCTCAGGATCCTTGATAGATAGAGGCAGATGCCATTGTGCTTGCCAGAAAAGATGACTTCTTGGCTCATGGTTGGCCCCTGGGTGAGGGATGGATGGAAGTAGCCATGGCCCATCCCTGGGGCTGGTGTAGAGGTCACGGTAGGGTGCATTCCTATTAAAACCAATAACTTTCCTCATCTAATTTCTGTTAACTAGATTGTTCTATTACAGATCTTGAAAACAGCTTAACTATTTACAACTCTTTTCAATTTTTTATATTGCTTATGAATTTTAGCAAAATACACTTCAGAAAAGATAACAGTATCAAAAATGTTCAGGGCCCATATTCATGAAACTGTTCCCATGCTCAAGTATGGATTTTGTGCTCAAGCCGTATACTAATTCTTGTTCCGTTTATAAATTAATAATGAAATCTTATTTTGTAAACAACCTGGGGAAAAATTTGAAGAGACTTGAGCTAAATACTGTTTTAAAAATGTTTATATTTGACTTTTTGATAATTTTTGATAATTTGACATGATTTAAGTGAGTTACAAGAAAGTTGGCATGAGCACAAAATCTATGCTTGAGCTTGAGAACGGGTTCTTGAATACAGGCCCTGAAGTACTCGTTCAGTGGCCGTCTGTGATGTAACACTCACCAGAGGGGCCGATATTGCTGGCCATTAGGGACCGATCCATCCCGAAGTTATACTGAGCCTCACCACCATACATAAAGAAAGCCATCGTGGCCCAGTTTGCAATCTACAATACAAATAACCAGTTATTCCTTTGAGACTTCAAGGAAAAAGAAAATATTTGTATCCAACTGAAATGAGCACTAATCAAAACATTCTATGGTGAAGTCTTTGAGACAGTTTTCAGTATCTATCATAACTGTATGAGAATAGTGGATTTTTTCTTTTAATTGAAAATTAATTAGTCCAAAAGAACTTCTCTAAAATAATGACAGTTGACTTACTGGTTGGTCAGCTGCAAGGCGGGAACAGGCCAGGATCAGACAGGTAGCACAGGCTTGTTCAATCTACAACATCAGGGGCACTTGTCAATCAAACTTACCTGGGCGAATGTGCTCATTGAGTTTACCTTCATTAGTGACGTACCAGGTTGGTGCTATCAGTCCAGGTTGACATTTTATTCAGAAAATTAGTCTCAAGAAAACAAATTCACCCAAAAAGTACCTGCTCATTATACTCGAGTGCATACAATACACGACTATTTACGGTATGTGAACATATTTTGGCTACTTTCACTCTCTTCAGGAAGGGAAAATTCATCATGACAGCTTAGTATTTCCACTATGATGAGAGAAATTAGCACTAGGCAAATATAGATTTTAACAATGAAGGGAGCCTTTTCACTGTGATGAGAGACTTAACACTTGGTAGATATGGATTTTACCAGTTAAGGGGAGATTTAACGCTGTGCAAATATGAACTGAACAGTGAAGGGGAAATATTTCCATAGTGTAGGGCAAAATTAACATGTTGGGTGAACATATGTGTAACTGATGAAGGGGGGAATATTTCACTATCAAAAGTTTCCCAGTAAACAGTTTTGGGAATTACTGCATGAACTAATCAAAATAGACAACTAAATATATTACAACATAGATTACACCAATGTATGAAGCAACCTTTTCTGTACTATTTTCTAATTTAACAGAGCACTGATCCCTTTCTGGTCCTGTAACAGTAATTGAACCATGCAGGGTAATTAGATATAGGTAAAACATAAAGTTTACCCTGTGAAGCCTGAAGAACCCTTTTACTTCCTCTGCATCTGGTCCCTGGCAGTCAATCAAGAGCTGCCTCAGCTGATCCACTGGTCGTAACTTACTGAGGATGTGGCTCCCCTGAAAATAAATACCATTATAACAATTATAACGTAACGGCTAATACATGTTGGTATTAAAACTGCAACTACATGGAAATGATCTGATTAGCCATAAATTCAGATTTGTTTAAATGCTTGCAAAACTACAATTTTGGAAGGAAATACAATAAAACTGCTTCCTAACGCATAGTAGACCTGAACAGCACCTGGTTAGTGCTGCGATTCATTTTAACGATCAGGTATGTTCAGTCAAATAGTAATACTCATTAAAGAATTGTTCAAATCCTCAGTATTGCTGCTTTCAAAGTTGATATGTAAATTATTTCCTTTTTTTTCCAAACTTAGATGGAAACAACATATTGCTACACGACAGTGTGTACCTGTGCTGTAAGGAGGACAAACCTCCGCGGAAGCTCAGTATGCTGTGTGACTACTGCAGGTGGATCTGCTTTCAGGGTGCCAGGTCTGGCTTGTCTGAATACACCAGGTTCTAAAGCAGGCGAGGGAATCTCACATACGGCCCACGTCCTACCATTAATAGGGATTGTCGTCTGCCAGGAAGAAAAGCAATGTGTACATGAAGAACAAAAAATTTCTTTAATTCAAGATGAAAATTATAATAAGATGCTTAAAACAAATATCAAAAAAATATCAGTAGTAGTAGACAATAATTCCATTTTCATGAAAAAATGATTTCCGTACATACTTTTTTGGGTAATATTCTCTAAGCCTATCATAATATTGACGCTTGAAAGTTTGAAGGTTTTCTATTTTTGAAACGCCAATACTGTTAAGACAATCTTACCTGTGCCTCCATGAGCTGGCTCTGGAAGGGGAAGGAGTCCCCACTGATGGTCCACATGGCATCACTCTCCTCAGACTGGGACGACACCAGCAGTAACGAGCCTGAACCCCAAATATACATCGACAAATTACTTAATTACAATATGAAATTTTTTATTGTATGTGATAGGGAAAACAAAATGATTCTATCTATTGCCCACATGAAATCAATTTACAAGGAGAATGATAATCTGAGCTTACTAAAAAGAAAACATTTATAACACCAACAGGTCTAAAGATGTGTTGACATGATCATATATACCATTTGATAAACAGGCAGTATCTTCCTTTTGCATTTTATCAATAGATGAGCAACTTGGCAAAGTATTGCAAGAAATTGTGCAGTCCCAAAATCTTGACACCTTCGGTATATGAAATGGGCAAAGAATGCTAACTTTGTATATATGGCAGGGCATGGATATGAGATGCAACACTTCCCTATCCCATGAGGTAGTCACATACAAATTTGGCAATTGTAGGCGATATATTGATGTACGGAGAATATAGGCCATGTCTATACACACTTTATATAGTGGGGCACAAGATCATATTTTAATATGTGACATTCCACCATCCCAAAATGTACTTGCACACCAAATTTGGCAATTGTAGGTGAAACAGTATACGAGGTATGCTCTTGACATAGTGGCGGACTGACGAACAAACAGAGCGCTAACTTATAGTCCTCTCGAGAACAGATTGACACAACAGTTACTAACACCCGCACTCGAATAAAAGGCACTTCACCAGAGAAAATAGTACATTACCATTTTTATGATAGGCCGTGTGAATATTGGTCGGTTTCTGGATGCCTGCAGTTGCCGAGAAGCCTGGTGGTAGACGTACATGAACTAGTGTCAGCATGCAGGGGCGTCCTTTGTTGTTACCAAAGTTGTTGGTGGAGAAATACAGACGTGCACCTAAAACAGTATCAATAAGATGTGAAACTTGTACATAAAACTGATAACCAATTTCTGCTTTAAGAAAATGTTATGAAAATGGAGGATTAGGATCGTAATATGCATATTTGATTTTCAGATATATAATAAATGGTCAAAAGTTGTGTTTGTCTTAAATATAATTGTCTGTCCAAATAATTTCATGTCCTGTTAACTTAGCAACGGATCTCACAGAATCAAACATGAAGATTCCTTTCAGGTTTCCAAATCACAAGGAAAGGAAAGTGTCAGAAAAATCCATGTTGACAAAGTCCAACACATACATTGTTAATTGCAGAAAATGTTTCCTACCATATGCATCCTAGTTAAAGTCTGTACGTACCTGACTGAGTGACTGCCACTAAGTGTATGTTCGCAGATTCGTGTCGTGTTATCGCACTGATGTGAACAAGTGGTTTGAAGTTAGACCTCTCTATTGTCCTGGAACAGAACAGGACACAAACACTTATAATACTATCATCACAGTGAACAGTAATTTAGAAACAATCAAAACTTCCAATACTGTAATTTAGATACACTGTATTTTCCTATGCATTAACTAAGGTACATATCCTATTATCCTATATAGTTATCTTGATTAGTGATATACTATATTCTCCTATTGTAGATATGTTTCTATACAGAATTTACATAATATGTTAATACAAAGTAACTTATATATACTTGATGTTCCTTAACAGTTATTTAGATTTGCCATGCATTGTGCACTATGGTCTGTTGAGGTATGACTGACCTTACCTTGCTATTTGCCATGCGTTGTGTACTATAGTCTGTTGATGTATGACTGACCTTACCATGCTATTTGCCATGCATTGTGTACTATGGTCTGTTGAACTATGTCTAGCCTTACCTTGCTATTTGCCATGCGTTTTGTACTATGGTCTGTTGAGGTATGACTGACCTGACCTTGCTATTTGCCATGCGTTGTGAAGTATGGCCTGTTGAGGTATGACTGACCTTACCTTGCTATTTGCCATGCGTTGAGAACTATGGTCTGTTGAGGTATGACTGACCTTACCTTGCTATTTGCCATGTGTTGTGAACTATGGTATGTTGAAGCATGACTGACCTTACCTTGCTATTTGCCATGCGATGTGTACTATGGTCTGTTGAGGTATGACTGACCTTACCTTGCTATTTGTCATGCGTTGTGTACTATAGTCTGTTGAGGTATGTCTAGCCTTACCTTGCTATTTGCCATGCGTTGTGTACTATAGTCTGTTGAACTATGTCTAGCCTTACCTTGCTATTTGCCATGCGATGTGTACTATGGTCTGTTGAGGTATGACTGACCTTACCTTGCTATTTGCCATGCGTTGTGAACTATGGTCAGTTGAGGTATGTCTGACCTTACTTTGCTATTTGTCATGCGTTGTGAACTATGGTCAGTTGAGGTATGACTGACCTTACTTTGCTATTTGTCATGCGTTGTGAACTATGGTCTGTTGATGTATGACTGACCTTACCTTGCTATTTGTCATGCGTTGTGAACAATGGTCTGTTGAGGTATGACTGACCTTACCTTGCTATTTGCCATGTGTTGTGAACTATGGTCTGTTGAGCTATGTCTAGCCTTACCTTGCTATTTGCCATGTGTTGTGAACTATAGTCTGTTGAGGTATGACTGACCTTCCTTTGCTATTTGCCATGTGTTGTGAACTATGGGCTGTTGAGGTATGACTGACCTTACCTTGCTATTTGTCATGCGTTGTGAACAATGGTCTGTTGAGGTATGACTGACCTTACTTTGCTATTTGCCATGTGTTGTGAACTATGGACTGTTGAGGTATGACTGACCTTACCTTGCTATTTGCCATGCATTGTGTACTATGGTATGTTGAACTATGTCTAGCCTTACCTTGCTATTTGCCATGTGTTGTGAACTATGGGCTGTTGAACTATGTCTAGCCTTACCTTGCTACTTGCCATGCGTTGTGTACTATAGTCTGTTGAGGTATGTCTAGCCTTACCTTGCTATTTGCCATGTGTTGTGTACTATATGGTCTGTTGAGGTATGACTGACCTTACCTTGCTATATGCCATGTGTTGTGAACTATAGTCTGTTGAGGAATGACTGACCTTACCTTGCTATTTGCCATGCATTGTGTACTATGGTATGTTGAACTATGTCTAGCCTTACCTTGCTACTTGCCATGCGTTGTGTACTATAGTCTGTTGAGGTATGTCTAGCCTTACCTTGCTATTTGCCATGTGTTGTGTACTATAGTCTGTTGAGGCATGACTGACCTTACCTTGCTATTTGCCATGTGTTGTGAACTATAGTCTGTTGAGGAATGACTGACCTTACCTTGCTATTTGCCATTTGTTGTGAACTATGGACTGTTGAGGTATGACTGACCTTACCTTGCTATTTGCCATGTGTTGTGAACTATAGTCTGTTGAGGTATGACTGACCTTACTTTGCTATTTGCCATGTGTTGTGAACTATGGTCTGTTGAACTATGTCTAGCCTTATCTTGCTATTTGCCATGCGTTGAGTATTATGGTCTGTTGAGGTATGACTGCCCTTACCTTGCTATTTGCCATGCTTTGTGTATTATGGTCTGTTGAGTTATGACTGCCCTTACCTTGCTATTTGCCATGTGCTGTGAACTATGGTCTGTTGAGGTATAACTGACATTACCTTGCTATTTGCCATGTGCTGTGAACTATGGTCTGTTGAGGTATGTCTGACCTTACCTTGCTATTTGCAATGCGTTGTGTACTATGGTCTGTAGAGCTATGTCTAACCTTACCTTGCTATTTGCCATGCGTTGTGTACTATGGTCTGTAGAACTATGTCTAGCCTTACCTTGCTATTTGCCATGCGTTGTGTATTATGGTCTGTTGAGGTATGACTGCCCTTACCTTGCTATTTGCCATGCGTTGTGTACTATGGTCTGTTGAGGTATGACTGACCTTACTTTGCTATTTGCCATGCGTTGTGTACTATAGTCTGTTGAGGTATGTCTAGCCTTACCTTGCTATTTGCCATGCGTTGTGTACTATGGTCTGTTGAGGGATTGCTGTTACTTTCCCCATACTGTTACCATCCTGACCCAGGTCAAACACCTACACAACACACATGGCCATCATTTATATCAGTGGAAAGATATATTAAGTAAGGCATACATTAATTCATTTTTATAGACTCATGTTTCATGCTACTTACCAGCATGCTCAACACCAACATGTTACAATAACCTTAAAATCAAGAATTAAAAATACATACTAAAAGGGATACTTTATGAAGTCCTTACCCTTTTTGGTTTTTTTTGCAGCTACCAGTATTTGACAACAGAATTGTACTTTTAGATAAAAGACATATTTCAAAAGATTGAAAACATTTAAGACTGACCTGTATTGTTCCTTTCTCTGACCGTGCGTAGAGGATGTGTCGAGACTGATCAAGACTGAGTTGTACCAGTGGATCTGTGGAAATACAGTAATATAATATATAAAGGTTCGGAAAACATGACGGTATTTTCAAAAATTTATTCAGAAAAATGATTTGATGTTTCTCAATCAAACATTTGGAAATTCAGTTGAGATATAGTGCAGTAGTTTCAAATATCTACAAGATAAAGACAAATGTCAGTCTCAAAATTCTGTTTTGCAGAAATTTTATAATGAAATTAAAAAACATTTACCAATCATTCTGTTTGGAAAACCAACACTGTTTGTAGTACATGGACAAGCCTTAAAACTTGAAATCAAAATTTCAATAAGCAACTTATAAAACATATTTGTAAACTTTACAATGTGGATTTCCAACTAAACCACTGACAAAGCTTTTATGTTTTAATATTTTATATAACAAATCAGACACAAAATTTACTACCTAATCAATCTTTGAGTGGAGCCATGAAGAATATTTTATGGTTGATATTTAGCCAAATAGAATAAAATTGTGTTACTGAGAAGTGGATGTGTTAAAGGCATTTACCGTCTTCACTGAAGGAGAAGTTGAGGAAGGATGGTATGAGGAAGGACAATGTGCTGGTCGAGTGGTTGATCTTACGACACTTCCGACTGAACCATCCATCGTCTGCCTGAAATGTCCACACAACAGATCCCTTATTTGTAAACTTTTCAATACACATTAAGGATGCTGTGTTCATCACTTCATAAACAAAAATTTCATTTGTCTCTATTTTGTTTATGTAATAAAAGGAACGATATATGTGATCAGCAACCATATTCATTACTTCTCATTTCAAAATTACAAGTTCACAAACTGAACATTGATTTGATCGGTTATGGTATGAGTCGATGAAGTTTAAAAACCTAGAAAAACAGGAAATTTACTATGATCATAAATATTCACAACTACTTACGTTATGGCAATATGTCAATCATGGTTATTCACTTAGAAACAAATACACAATAACACATGCCTCAAGATAACATTGTATCATACAGAGAGTATTCCGTCTTTGCATATTGCAGAGTTATCTGCTCTTGAGAGCAGGTATTGATTGTTACGTCATTTGTTTATGAAAGTAACGTCATCAATTTTTGAGAAAACGACGTAATTTTCTTACACAAATCAATGATGTAACAATCAATATCACCTCACAAGAGGAGATAACTCTGCAATACGCAAAGACGGAATTGAACTATGGAGGCTGTTCAGAGTCCAGAGTGAGATGTGGTTATTGTTCTGCGCTGAAGTCAACAAATGACTGCAGCATACATCACTGACCTGCTACTAACATGGGTATTCTTATATATCTGAAAAAGCTCAGATAAGGATGAAAATGAATATATACTTGAGCAATTCCTGAGAATCCCCTTGTGTTTAAGGGACCTTTCTAGATACTGTATCCACATGTTGTAAATACATCCATAATCTCACCTGGTACGCCAGCTCATATAAACAGCCATCCTTGCCAGCCATAAATATGCGGCCATTGTCCGACCCGATTATGTTCATAATGTAGGTGTTGTCTGTGGGAATGGAGAACAGTGGTTCTGGCAGAAGGTGCATCTCACCATTCCCAAGTTCAGCTGACATGCCTGTCATAAAATTATATCATAAAATCAGATTCCTAGTCTTGAGGTGAAGGTCACAGGGACATAATTACAGCACATTGCACAATCTGTTTGGGTGGTGCGTACATGTCAGATGTTATAACAGTGATGAGACGGCTTACCAACAAAAAAAGCTGAAATTTCAATTTACTAATCGTCTCTTAAGGAAAAATTTAAAGTTTGTATTACAGTAGAGTTCTAAAACAAATGCTGAAATCAGCCAAAAAGCCGAAAATGTTTATCTCTGCATTGAGATATATTAACAGTCAAAAAATGATTGCATAGCAACCTTTTTCATCACAATCACTTAACCAGAGGAATCAGTACTAAAAAAAGATATCTTCCGTCGCTCAAAGAGGAGACTTAATTTAGTAAATATACAGTCTTTCCTTATTGTGAATCATTTTTATCAGACTGAACAATGACATTTAATTTTTAATACTAACCTTCCCTGGGCTGTGAAAAACTGACCCCCAGCAGGACAATATCTACATGTGTAGCCAGACACAACAGGTACTGAATGTGAGGCTGGAAAATCCCTGAAACGAAAAAATCAGAAAAACCCTGTTTCAATCTTAGTGGAGTATATTATATGTACATATTTGTCAGACACACAATTACTTGGCACTTGTGTATATATATATATTAAACAAGAGTAGTGTAGAGCGGAACAATATACGCCCGTTGAATGCCATATAGAGTTATATACTTTCTTACATTGAAATAAGATCTGCATCATTCTAAGAGTGGTTAGCTGACATGCTACAAAAAATGTGGAGAAAATCTCTGGACAAAAAATAAAATACTAAAAATGAACAAAGGGCAATAACCATTGCAAAAATTGTCGAATCAAAATTCTTTTCAAGGAAACAACAACATATCATGATTATTTAGCCTACTAAGTTTCAAAGAAATCTGTCAAAAAATGTAGGAGGAGATTGCCGGACAAACAAAAGTTTACGCCAGACGACGCCATACAATAATACTCCCGTCAAATTTGAAGGGCATATAAAAAGTACAGCATCCTGATTAAAAATCTGTATGTAGTCATGGACTGCGATATAGAACATTTATAAATCCTCTATATGAACTGTACAGTCAGCAATAGTACAAGCAAAGTTCCAGTGTTTGATTTCCATTTCTTACTCACCAACTTTAGGTTTAACTAATGCCACACTCAGGATAGTTTCACTCAGTCCATCGAAATAAGCTAGGTCACTTCTGCAAGAAAAATAAACACGGGAACAAATTTAAAGCATGTTTTGCTTAGCATATTTCAGTTAACTTACCAGAGTTTTTGGAGATTTATCAAACTTAAAATCAAGTAAAGCTTGCAAGAATTTTTTGTAATTATGAGCGGACAACTTACCCATCTTCATATCGCCAGACAAAGATGTCGCTATCAATAGCCAGCCAGGCTCGTTCCACATCAGGAAACAGGCCCATCATACAGTTACACTGCATCCCTTCACCACGATCAAGGATAACAATATACATAATTGTTTCAATGTCCAGTAGTTCATCATAGGGAACTTATGCTTAATACTAAGATTTTGTTCATGACCTTAAATCTACCTATTGGTCAAACATTGCTTTTTATTAAAAAAAACCTTAATGATCCTTTTCCCACAGCATGCAAAAATTCAGAAAATTTCATTTTGGTTTCTCAATCTTAAGTAACCTCCCCTTATAGAGACTGGGCCAGGCAATTACCACTGGCCAGGTAGCTTAGTAAGTTAGATTAACTGTTTGTAACTGTATCTATATTTTTAATTCTAACAGAAAAACTGTATCTTTCGGTATTCATAATAATGTACCTCTTGAATACTTCTCAGTAACTATACATAATGCAGTCCACTATAATGAATGAAAGGATACGTCCAAACTGTTCCATGAGTTCGGGAGGGAGAGGGACCAGCTTAACATTGCTGATCTCTGGCAGACATTCCAGTCCAACTCTGGCTTCGGGTAGACTGGGGTAGTCCAACTCATTCAAACCACTCACACAAGGCTGGTCTACAACGAAATGTGCAAAAATATTTTTCAAAGTAGAAAAATAATTTATGAATATTTAATTTTTGCAAAGTCAGTTTCCAAGATTTACACAAGTTTGATAGAAATTTAAACAGTCTTTTATCAAATTGTGTAAATACTTTCAATTCCTTACTATGAACAGGAACTTTAAGCTGATCTGAAAGGTCGAGATAGCTTCTGTCATCTTGCATATGATTGTCTAGGAGACGTCCAGCACTGTCCATCACATCCTGGTGACTTGGTGGAGGCATCATCCCAGAGGTCATGAAAGAAGCCATTCTCCTAGATATATACAAATTAATAATGAAATTAAGCATTACCAATGACTGTGAGCATATTAGAACAACATTTATAATTCATATACATAATTAATGCTTTCAACTTCATTATTAATTAACTTAATGTTCTATGAAAAGAACTTGCCAATAGAGATTTTTATATTAACACACATTTTTTATTACTTGTTCTAAATTTAAATCCTGTAATAACTTGAATAACTGATCATGAGCAACCAAGGTAATTCAATTCTTATTAGACTGGCGAATACTACCTATCACTTATCATCAACTCTTTGCCAAGGAATTTATCTATATTTTAATCTGTAGACCACTGAACTACCGGGTAGTAATTAGCTTATCATTTTATAATATTCAGTATCAAGTTCAATTTCTAGCAAATGTACGAATACAATGACTTCATAGCGACCTGCATGTTAGTCCAAATAACTATCTCCTTTTAATTGTTTTATTGGACGCCCTATCAACTTTTTTTAAAGGGAGATAGTAAAGTTATTATAGACTAGGAACCCTGGTACTACATCATTACATGTATGCCAATCTTGTATAATCGGACAGACTAGAGGATGACATGTATTATTTTCGCGGGTAGTATCATATAGTGTACCAGTTAAGTTGAAAACAGTTAAGGACGAAAAGAAATTTTCATTTAGCTCAACTGCTATGATAGGAGCAATGGCTAATATAAATTTATTTTGCAGTCCAATTGTTGGACCCAAGATGACTGGAACACTTTGAAGAGTGACCTTGGTTAGATTCTGTTAAAGATATATTGAATATTGAGTATATAAGCATACCTGCCAAGTGACTTTAATTTAAGCCCTTAAACCTGTACTAACAACTTCACATGCCGGGTTACAATTTTGACCCAGATTTCGTCAATTTCAACCATTCTCGCCCGGAATCTTTACGTACATTAAAAGTTACTGAAGTCTTTCAGAATGCTCAAGACTTTTGTATCCTCTGTCGAAAGGAAGACGACCCATTTCCTGTTTCCTTTTTTCACCAACAAGTAAGTTGCGAGTTGTTTTTACGAATTATAATTGTTTTTACAAACTTGTTAATATATAGACCGATGGTACCAAACTTATCGACAGGTGGGTGGCGAGATGTTTTTATGAATAGTTTAATTGTATTTACAATTGTGTAGTATATATCTCATTTGTAAGGTACAACCTGCCAATTTCAATCTCGGACCATTTTACAAAATTATGCCGAAAAAAGTTTCCCGATAATGAAACAGCTGCAGGCGTTTCGTGTGGTAGAACAAAAACTACATATTATTAACAGAGCCGTTGCTCCAAGTCTGAATGAGAGTGTCAGTCACAACCAATTACTATTTATGTGATGAGAGTAATGACCAAGGTAATGACAAGAACTTTGTCATCCTGGTAAAATTATTTTGTAAATCTCTTATTTTTGTTTTTCACTTTCAGAGCATTCAAGACAGTCCTACCAAACCATTGTCAGCAAGATGATAAAAGAAATTTCCCTTTTATTTTTGGGAAAAATAAGGCACTTTTATCTAGGGGAAACTGTATTCGACATAGGTACAGTACAGACTACAGACTCAGATTTCTTGGCCATGATAAGGCATATTGTACAGCGTTTCCCCCCCCCCCCAAAAGGTCAACGGTAAACTGAGAAATGGATATCAACCATATTTGACTGGAAGCATCCCTAGGTGGTGGTGATTAAAAATTGTACAAATGGTGGGGCTGACTCCCCAGGGGGCTGTACTCAATTGAGATATCAAACTATATTTACTACTTTAATCGGAAATTTAAGTTAGTTACTTGGCACTATAACTAATCCGTTGGCTCCATCATGAATCGTGCATTCAAAATACAAAGCAAAAGACAGAAGGACGGAGTGACCACAACTCAATGTGTCACAATGTGAAAGTAAAGCAATGTAAACTTACGTAAAAATAGTTCCTAGCTTTGGGAAGTTCTTTCTTCAGTCTATTTATAAATTAACTAACTGTTACAGTACAAACATTGACTTATAAGGTTACAGCAACACAATCTCTGTGTAGCTGTAAGGAGCCAGTTTAACGTTTGCATGAGGTGCCCGCCATTATTTTCTGCTGGGGAGTGGCTAATGTTTAGACGTGGGAGCGGAGACGGGGAAAGAAATTCCGGATTATGTGCATCATATCTAAAAGTTCCCAGACTGTAGAATCAACACAAACATAATAATTTTATGTAAACTTTGATAAATTCTTTTATGTATAGATTTTGCAATAAATTAACGGGGGAAGTTTAAACAGAAAAATGGCAGGGTAAATTATTTTCATGTGTAACATAAGGCAGGGACATATAGTCCCTGCATAAGGTAACAGATCTAGCTCCTGTATAGTTTTGATGAAAAGTGATACTGCATATAAGCCGTTATATGATTGCTTTGATTGCGCTTTCGTTTGAATTACCATCTCAGCAATATAATAGAAATTATTGTGTTTTCTGACTACGCAATGGTTTATTTTTGTAAAATTGACCAATTTCATTATTTGTAGCTGCTGTTGTTCATTTTTTTATTCGATAAAAAATTAAACAGATAAAAGATAGCAGATTTATAGAATAATTCATGAAAATATTGATCCATTTTGTTAACTCAGAAATGCGTTCAATTTTGAATATTGTCTTGCTGTTTGTGTATCTGCTAACATATCAAACTAGTCCGAATTATTCTGACGTTTTATCGACTTTTTTCATATCGGTCTGTCGTCGATCGACGACAGATCGATATGAAAAAAGTCGATAAAACGTCAGAATAATTCGGACTAATATCAAACAAACTATGGAGAAAATAAAACTTGGTGCCGAACCTTTTTAGTGAGATATATACTATACATATAATATAAATATATACTATCAAGTCGGCCTCGGATCCGCGCTAACACAAGGAGGCAAGCACACCAACATATCCTGTCTCCTGCATACACTCACACGCATACACTACAAATATGGAGGTACGTCCTTAAATGACCTTAGCTGTGAATAGGACGTTAAACAAAATTAAACCAAACCAAACCAAATATATATGTATACTACATTTGTGAACACACAAGGTAACTTCAATAGTTAACACTGAGTTATACATATACCAAGGTACATTCATCCTGTCCTGTTCCAGCTACTTTTTCTGAGTAATTCCATTATCTAACATGAATATAAGATTTACTGTGTTTTGGTTTTTGGGTGACCTACGTATATAAGAAACTTTCCGTGATATCCTGGGAGGCAGCTGGTAAACATGTGGTGCAGGAAATGCTTGAAGGACAAATAAGATTTTGCTCCCGCGGTTTGTGTGTGTGTGTGTTTCCTTTTGTTTTGTGGCTTCCTCAACCAATTTTGTTGTTTTTGGTTTCCGATTTTGTTCTTGATTGTTGACACTGTGGTATATTTTCTATAGACTTTTAAGGATGTACTCTTCTGAGGTTTCAATCACGTTCAAGTCTCGTTTTTATCTGGTGTAACGGGTTTTTGTAATACTTACCAAATTATGATCAAGTTTATTAGCAAACACGCATCTGAAAAATATGTCAAAAAACTAGATGCCTGTTGTTTGTAGAACTATTTTTACAAGAATTTAAAAAAAATACCAATTCGGCGGCCATTTTGAAAATGTGTGTTAATGTGTATTTCTTGCGCTTCAAAAACGGCAAAAAATTCACCTTTTTTGACACTAGATTGATCACTTAAATTGTCATTGTGTCGCCGTTTTTAATTGAAGCAGGTTCAATTTTGCTGTACAACTTTATAATGTCTAATATGATAAAAATAATATGCAACAAACTGGAAAATTATACATTATTGATATTTATTTTACATATTTAGTGTAACTGAAGCACTTTTGATTTTTGACCCCGAAAAAGGTAAAAAGATAACACAAATGATAATGGGACAAAATAAGAAGCACACGGACCCTTCATTTTTGTGGATGTTTTGGAAAGAGAAACGCATTTTCTTTTAAGTCATTAAATATTTAAAAAAAGTTTAATAGCAGAACTTTTTATATCAAGCGTTTAATCTGCGAAAAATGGTAAAAATAAATTAGTATTTTATCATTAAAAATAGGGGGTAGGGGTAACTAAAATCGGCTTTCTGAGTTAAAAGAATAAGATTAAGAAATTTTACTTCCATAATTTAAAAGAAAATAATATTTCAATCAATTCTACAAACATTCATACATATCTGATAACACACTTAGAAGAAAGTGTATGAATTGTTCTGCAAATGGTCAAAACCCAAAAAATCACCTAAAACCACATGTTGTGTTAAATTGGTATCTTTGACCGATATAGCACAAAAACGAACACACGGACATATAGTTTTTTTTGCGTTTTCTACTATGCCATTTATTCCTTTTTCCAAAAATCCATATAAGAAAAAAAGTTTAATACAGGATTTTTTTGACTTCTCAGTGGTGTACATCCTTAACACAGTTTAAACATGATTATGTTAGGGCCGAATTCGCCTATCGCGATCCAAACGGTTGGACCGGTTGGACCAAAGTTGTTCGTTTATGAAATGCTGAGGTCGGACCTAAAAATCTTATGCTACTTTCAGGCGAGTCTGACAAAGCCTTGCAAGGCTCATAAACATCTGCAGGTCCGCCAGGATTATACCCGAAAATATTACATTAAAAAAAAGACAAACCGGTTGAACCGCATACGCGAAGGTAGTGGGCCTTATACCTCCAGGACAGATCGATGATAAAACACGACTTGATCAGGGTTTATAAATATTTGAGTTGATATCTGTGTCACATCATAATAATAATCTACAACATTTGATATAGCGCCCTATCTAGCTAACATAAGCCACTCTAAAGTGCTTTACAGTACATAGATATACAATCAATACGATTAGCATATAAATTAATCAATACAATTTTGAGGAAATCGCAGTAGCTCTCTTATCAGGCGCCGTCTACTAGCCCTATGCCACCTGGCTAATATATCCCTATGTGTATATGCCTGCGTGTGTGCTGGAGATGTAATGTGTTCTGTTTGTAGTGGGATCGTGCTTCCAACGACATCATTCCCTCACCTGAATGCTACAGCACATATACCGCAACGTCCACCACAGAACAATTTATACTCAACATGGGTTGTCGGAGTTGTGTGGGCAGAAGAAAAACACTTTCTTGGAATATCGATGCGTACGACGTCTTCGGGGATCGAACCCCGACCGCCTGCGTGGAAGGCCAGAGTGTTTACCACTGGACCAATCTGCATAATTGGTAATTTGTTTTCATTGGAAGCAATCAGTAAGACCCGTTTTTGGTCATCTTTAACAAAGTCTCTTTGACTTAATACGACCTCAGGATCGCCTTTAATCCGCCATGCTCCGTAAAAAAATCACATTTTTGGCTTCTTCTCAAAAACCACTGCTCTTGTATCGATTTCAATAATTACTTCTAAGCATTCATTGCTAATGACAAACCAAAATCATGAGTTAAATGGTTTCTGCTCCTCAGAGTCCTGTGGCTTGATATCCTGATACAGCATGTGCTTCAAAGCGGGATGCTTATGGACCAAACAGTATTGCTTTTGTTACCCACCCCCTCGCCCTCTACCCACCCACACCCACATCAGATGAAGATAGGATATTTTAATCACGTCCGTCTAACCGTTCGTCCGTCCACCCTTTGTGCAAAATAACCTGAGATCTTGATCACTTAATCTACCCTAACTTCATATAGTGCTTCTCAAAGAAAGGACTTGCTTGGGATTGCTTTACAGGTTGGAAAGTGAAAGGTCAAGGTAATTAATTCAATAAATAGAAAAATCGGATTCTGCACATTAAAAATTAATCTCTCGCGGGTCAGTCTACCTCAAACTTCATGCATTGCTTACTTCTTCATACATTGCTTACTTCTTCATACAATGCTTACTTCTTCATACAATGCTTACTTCTTCATAAAATGCTTACTTCTTCATACATTGCTTACTTCTTCATACATTGCTTACTTCTTCATACAATGCTTACTTCTTCATACATTGCTTACTTCTTCATACAATGCTTATTTCTTCATACAATGCTTACTTCTTTATACATTGCTTACTTCTTCATACAATGCTTACTTCTTCATTTACTTCTTCATGCAATGCTTACTACTTCATACATTGTTTGTTTACGGGAAGTGCCTTCTTGGGATTGCGTTCCAGGTCCCAATTCCTAAGTCATGTGCGTTGATGCTATTACTAGAACTTTATCGAGAGTGTTTGCTTGGGATTATTGCTACATGTACAAGACCGAAGGCTATAGGTCAAAGTCACTCCTATCATATACTTCTGCTCAATAAAGACTTGCCATCACTCGAATACACTCAAACTTCATACACTGCTTTTTTATCGAAAGTGCTTGTTTGGAATGTTTACCAGGTCTGGAGGTCAAAGGCTAAAGTCATTATTACTATAATTGTTTTCTTAATATTTTCATGTCTCGTTGGTCAGTAACACTGAAACTTTATACACTATAGTTTAATGCTTAGTTGGGATCGCTTTTCGGGTTCAAACGTCCATGTTCAGGACCAATATTACTATAGAGCATTACGTAAACTTCTTCCTTGTATATAAAATAAAATCTTCCATCGACTTCAACACTGATCTGTTCCGCGGTACCTTATTTTGTTGTGTGTCTTGCTCTCGGTTTGTTTTGTTGTCCCCTCTGTTTCTATTGTCAATCTTTGGTTCGTCTCCATCTAAACGTCACTCTGAGATCGGAGGTATGCAGAATTCTGTTACTCAGTCAACTCGTTTCACCAAGAAGATGGCACGTTCAGTGATACTTTTAAGTGTTATCCCAGGTTTTTGCCCATGTGTGTTGACTCTGTGATATACTCATAACGATCCCTGTACCGCTGTCAAATTTAAATGTAACTAGGTGGGTGTTTCTGTACGCATTTTTAATAAATCGTTTCTTAAAACTAAAACCTTATCTTGCAGATTTTGTTATGAAAAAAATAATACAGATGAAATAAACTAAATGCTGTATTATCAATAAATAGTGCTCTGAGTGTAAAATTTCAGCGAGGCTAGATCAGGATTCGAACCCTGAACCTCATATTGTTTAACGGTCGCTCTAACCAAATGAACTACCTGATCGACGGAAGTTCTTGGCTTAACTCCGTCACAGGTACATTCAAAATAAAACTAAGGGGAGGTCACTGTACAACGAAAAAAACCCGCCGTGGAACTCTCTAGCGTTTTGCCTGCAGTAGGACAGGAAATCCTTAGAATTATCAACATTGTTTTTATTTTAATATCTTGCCGAGCATAAACAATTGGACCAGGTTAAGTGTTATAATTGATATCTTGACAAGTCCAACGTACGATAAATGTTAGCAATTCAATTTTACCCGTGTTCAGTAGCTGAGAATGAATGAATTGAAAATAGTGAATCGTCTATGCCTCTTTTTCAATTGTGTATCTTCTTTCGGGAACATAACCAGTTTCATTAAGTGTATGCTACATCTGAATTAAACATCACGGATTTTATTGTCAAGTATGCTAACATATTACTGCATCGCTAATATAAGTTGTACGTCAGATATGGTTTACATAAGATAAATCATCATACCAATGAGACTCACCGTATTCCATTTTAAGTTTAGCCTACATTAGAAACTGGGTCAAAGTCACGTTCTTTGTCACGTTCAGAGTACTTTTTATACAGAGTCATAACCACCGAGTCATCCCCAAATTCTATTTCAAGTTTAGACTACTTTTAATACTGAGTTATAACAATGTTTTTTATCAAGTTTAGCCTACATTAAAAACCGAATTAGCCACGTTCTTTTTCAAGTTTAGCCTTTATTTAAAACTGAGTTATAACCACTTTCTTTTGTCAAGTTTAGTCCAATTTAAATACTGAGTTATAACCACGTTCTTTTTGGAAGTTGCTCCATCTGGCACTCAAAATATTTGATTTAGTTTTTACGATTTTTAACGTATTTTCTAGGTACATTTCTATGTCTGTGCTTCATTCGTTAGTGCCAAGATATATTGATACGAACGGATAATATGTCGTCAGAAATTTTAACGATGCATTCCAAAAATATTTTCGACAGGTCTTCAAAAAAAAAAAAAAAAAAGGTTAGGATGAAGTGGTTGGAGTAAGCACACCAAAATTCGCAGTGCTACAAACCCATGCTTCTCCAACGCTTTACAATTTTGCTATATTGTAAGTGTGTGTTTCAACTGTTTTGTTAATGCAATATCATAGCATCGTTGTACAGAATATATATTCAAATAACTGCGCTTATCTCTTAATACTAAAATATATCTTAAATTTAATTGTAAACATCTTCGATTAGATGAAAAATGAATTACACTGCATCATACGGCTGTTTCGTCTGTTAGGACTCATCGGTGCTTTGGGGCCCAATTTAACATTTTAAACCATCTTCCTCCGAGGATAATTCTCACCAAATAAGAATAATTTCCTACAGAAAATTGTATAAATATACCCAAAAGTGTTGTTTCCCTATATAAACTATAGTAAACTTTGCCCCCTCCCACAGGGAGAAGGGATGGCCCGGGGGTCCTGAAATTTACAATTTAAATGAAGTCCCTGATGATCTTTCCATCCATGCAGAGGAAATGGCTGTAGTACCTCTGAGTCTGGAGAAGAAGATTTTTGAAATATTGTTTAATTTTCCCTTTGGAGCACCACACTGGCACCCAGGGGTTGGGGCAGGAATCCAAATCTTACAATTTTGTAGCCTCATCTACCAAGGATGATTCTGACCAGGTTTGAAAAAATCCATCAACTGATTCGTAAGAAGAAGTTGAAAATGTAAAAAGTTTACGCTCGACGGACGACGCACGACGGACGACGCACGACGACGAACGGAAAGTGATCGGAATAGGTCACTTGAGCAAAGCTCAGGTATCCTAAAATAAAACAATCCACGTCGTGTTAAAGATTGCATTTTTATCAAAACGACAGGGTACAATATTGTAGAGGACATGATTCCATGGATAACAAAACTTGTTACAACATCACATGCAAATAAATGTTCACGAGGAGTCAGTAACACAGCCATCTGTATAGTACTTACAGAAATCATAATAGCGATGCCATTTGATACGCGGTCTTAACGCAAAGTAAAGAGTGCATTTGTATACAGATTCTTTTTTAAAATATCGGACAAGACAGAGAAGTCAGGTTGATGTTTGATAACACCGTATCGTACAGATACTGATAACATCAATGTAACGGGATGTAAATAGATTTGTGAGTAATATAGAACAAGGTGTATAAAAGTGTAAACGATCAAACGCGTATTGCACAATACAAAAATAATCTCATAAGCATTCGTGTATGAGAGTTCCTATGTACAATCAAATCTAAACCATCTGCTTAAACTCTCTGTCTGACAAAGGACGCCATTTCCACTCGTGTTTCTGCGCAACCTCGTTTGACATCCGATCATAACAGCGCGCATTTGTTCTCAGTTTCGTATAAAATTCCTCAGACCACTCTCGATCCCGAGGCCAGTCCGACCGCTTGATAATGGCATTTGTCCGTACGATGAAGGTCTTCAATGATCTGCCCTCGTGCGAAAGCAAGAGCACTGTTGCTGTTGATATCCGTTCATTGATGATGAGGGTTTTGAGCTTCGGACAATGTTTAACTAACATGACGAAAGAAGAATCCCCCCTTTCATGGAATGATCTTGGGCCGTGGACACGGGGGATGCCCTTTTGGATAAACACTTCCAGTGTCTTCCTGTAGAAGTGGACAATGTCCATGGCCGCGCCATGCGATATCTTGGAGTGGGGCGTGTCGAAAACGATACTGACCACGGGTGCGTGCGGTTGAAGTAACAACGTATTTTTACACTTTCCACGTACTTCAAGTGTCACCTTTAGATATGGCGCAATCTCTTTGATGATGCGCCAGGCGTCGGCTGAAACAGGCTGTGTGGCGCATGTGTATTGATCCTGGACTAGACGAAGGTCAGAGAGCCCGGTCCCCGATAGAAGAACTGCCACCTCGTCATCGACATGTTGGTGACTGACCGTAAGTCGCTGCAGAGAGTCGAACCTCGCTAACTGTGGAATTGGAGTGTCAGCTTTTGCACAGTTTATGATCTCAAGGAACCGAACAGACTCGCCATTGTACTTAAGCGCAGCCTCAAACAAACCAGACACATCCTCCTCGGCGAGCAGGAGCTGGTTGATACTCAATGTTTTCAGGTTCTTCATACAGCCGATCAGTGTGTTGAGCTCTTGAAGGATCTGTCCGCCAGTTCCGTATATCAGGTTACCATTGATGCCACGACTTTCACACGCGAACGTAAACTGAAACGTGTGCAGCATGGGTATCGGGAACTCTTCATAGAAGGACAGGAATGAGCTGAGGACACCCAAGAAGAGCAAATTATAAAAGTTAAGTATCGGAGAAACAATGATTTTCTTGAAAAGAGACCCGACATTATTGAAACAGTTTTGAGATTTCCTGGGACACAGCTCACGTGTGAACCCTTTGAACAAGTTGTAACGCCTCTTTGTGAGAGTTCCATCCTCGAAAATAAATGTCTCCCAGACGCGCGGCGAATAAAAGGTTTTATACCACGACTTACACACACGCGACGCCTGGTGGCGGGCTTTGGGTGTCAACAAGGCGAAGATGTCCTCCAATAGAATGTCGGGAAGTTGAGCCCAGCCATACTCTTCCTCCGCTTCCACCGGTTCCGGTTCTGCGCTTTTTTCGAAGCCAAACAGTCGGAGATACTGAAAGTATTAAGAGGTTAAATGGCACTAAGTAAAATGATTAAATGAAGCTACTAATGAATACTTCCCATTCTTATTCACTTAACAAATCTGCGTTGGACGGTCTTGGTTAAACATATCTCAGAGCGGAAGTCTCAGTGTAGTCTCGTTTCCATGGTGAGACATTCCAGTAGGTTCGCACTATACACCGTAGAAGGATTCAACTACATACACATTGAATATCGACCTCATATGACCGTTGCTAGTGCAAAGACAAACCCCAAACCAAATAATCAGGAACGTATCACAAATCAGAGCTTTCATTCTAAGTGTTTTTGTCGTGAGTTATGGTCCGTACTGACGAAATATATCGATAACTACTGTGCGTTTGGAACACATTCGGCTACGCTTTGACAAAAACACATATCGTACTAGTAATGGAAACGTCACACATGAGTATTTCATTTGTTGTGCTATATGAATTTGTCTACAATCTGTATAAATCAGCCTGAAGTAAATGTTAAGAAACATTCTAGATAACATTAATTGATAAATAAGCCAATAAAACACTCTAAGTTATCTACATTATTGAACAAAAGGACAAAGCGCTGTATATATACGGCCATATTATTTTGCGCAATATTTTTCACAATTGTGCGAGCGTAGTAATGCAGGATGCTGCTGATGTACTTTTGATGTTTTACAACAAATCAACAAAACAATGTTTTGATTAAGATGTATGATTAAGCAAACTTAAGAGAATAAATAAAGGTTTAAATTCAACATTT
This sequence comes from Mizuhopecten yessoensis, assembly GCF_002113885.1. NCBI lineage: Eukaryota > Metazoa > Mollusca > Bivalvia > Pectinida > Pectinidae > Mizuhopecten > Mizuhopecten yessoensis. The sequence continues at coordinate 1,588,827 of NW_018480076.1, read as the reverse complement.
AAGTACTCACATTATGGAGATCTGAAGACAGCATACCGACTATCTATAACCTACTACGCTCTACTACGCTAGTCTACGTGCACTGCCCTGTGCGTGCTCTTACACGGGTTTGTATATCATGTTCGCGTACCCGCGTGCACTTCACTTTTCTACGCTCTGTAAAGCTCTGATAAACAAGAACGTCATTTGTCTGGGTGTAGCTGATGGAAAAGTTCATGTCACAGTTTACATAGGGGACAGCAGCACTTCGACCTAATTTCATATTTGACCTCAAAAATATCCTACATATATCCGTGTTTGTATCCGATATATGCGTCTTTGGCAACCAGCCATGTACCATAGCTACGAACAAAGAAACACAGCCGTGGCTGAAAGTCTATAAAGATATTACATGCAATACATCTCATTCAACAAGTTGTTTATACACTGAGGTAAATGTAAACTTGACCTCTTCCTGCGAGTTACTTATTGCTCATATATATTGCTTACTTAACTCTGATGAAAGACGAAATACATTCACAGAGCTATTAAAAAAAATATCCCCATTCACCTCTGATAAATAGACAAAAGAGGAAACAACATAAAAAGCAAATAAAGATCCTTATATTTTTTATTTCTTAATTTTTCATTTATTCATTTTTTTTTCTGTCAGATGAAAAACAACAACAAGAATGTGGCAGTAATCAAAGAAAAGAGTCTTTAAATCTAATATTTTTATGATTAAATTTTTAAATTTAAAATTTGATTAATAATGTTTATTAAAGTCACAAATCATTTAATTGGCATCTAGTAGACACTCTGCAGTGTCATTCTATGTATGCTTGATCATTCAATTTAATATTATCAAATGAAAAAGATAAATAAATTTGAGCATATCATATCCAAGTCTGCTTTTCAATTAGTATTAGAAGAAGAAAAAAGAATGCAAACCGCAATACTGTACGAATAAACAAATACGTTTCGTCCATATCTTCTAAACCTTGCACCATATGTACCATCGGGCAGATTCAATATGTCACCTTATCGCTTTAAAAATTACGAAGAGAGTCGATCTCGGATTAAATTATATCGCCGATAGTTTGAGCAAGACATTGACACCACCGATAACCTACGAAAGACAATTATATCGCTGAATATTTGAGTAAGACAGTTATACCGCCAATGACAAATACATATTGGCAGATTTAAGTTGTACGCCTTTTCGTATTGCAGAGTTATCTGCACTTGTTAGCAGGAATTGATTGTTACGTCATTTATTTGTGAGAGTAACGTCATCAATTTTTGAGAAAACGACGTAATTTTCTCACACAAACCAATGACGTAACAATCAATACCTGCTCACAAGAGAAGATAACTCTGCAATACGCAAAGACGGAATACCTGCGTACGAGTTTTGTGTTATGACCATATTCAATTGCACGCCCATTACGGTTTAAACTATCACCCAATACATTTTAAATATAAACTGGCAAAAAAAGAGAGGCTTAATTCAGACCCCTTTATGAACTCTACCTATTCGAAGTTTTAATGAAATATCACAGGGCAATATTCGTTTATCGCGATCCAAACGGACCGTTCGAACCTGAGTTGTTCGCTGCCTCCAATGCCTGCATATACCCGAACATGTTACATTTAAAAACAGACTAACCGGTTGAAACGGATACGCGAAAGGGGCCCTGGTCGGTAAATGAAGTCTCCGGAATACTGACTACGGTGTACTGTTTCAACAGTAACTATATGCTGACAAGCTGTTACATCATTGACTACCAGTATGGTGTACGGTTTCATCGCTACTATGCTGCACTGTTATAATTCACAGTGGAATGACCACCCGTGGTCTGACAAGGTCATCCCAAAATATGGTCAGACTGATATCCGCCACAGCTAATGTATGTACATTTCTTTCCGCGATTACATACGCATTAGTTTTGTCTCGAGAATGACTATTGCAATTTATTATTAAAGAATTACTTTTCTACAGAATTTACTTTACCATATGTTTTGTTGAAATCATAAGAACATTTAACCCAACCTCCTGATTACAGGGTCTGTGTAACATTGCATGTTAAGAATATGGAACGTGCCTGTCAAAATCATGTATGGGTGATGAAACGGAGGAATTACGTTTCACGTGCTAGGTATGTATTAGTCAGTACGTGCTCACAAGAAAAGCGCGTGTTAATAAAACGTAAACAATAACAAAACACATTTGATCTTTCCTCACACGTGATCATGCCTCACCGTTTCTCGCTGCAACTGCGTAGTGTGTTTCTGACTTTAGAGGAGTCAGCATCTTACACACCGTGCTTGGAATACTTCTGACATACGTAATTACTTGGACATGGGCAACATGTTCAATATTTGTTGGTGTTTTCAAAACAACTTTCTTACGTATCTTGGTAATACATATCTAGATAACCAATCATAGTTTCAGTAACTCACCAGTGTTAACTGTTCCATATCCGAGTCCTCTAGCTGTTCCTCCATATCCTCCATTTATCCTTGATCTACTGTTGGCAGCGATTCAGCTGCAGTAGCCAGGGGAGACTACTCCGCATAGGTATCAATTTACCAATGCACGCGTGCGGTCAGAGCGTGTGGGGATCATACCAGTACAACAGTACAAGTCTTAGGTAAATTCCTAACCATGAGAAATATTTAACGATATCTAAAAATAAATCAGACATTTTGTTTTGGAAATAATCCAGGTCAAATAATCGCATTTAAAGACTGACTCAGACTAAAACTTTTGTTTACATAACATGAATATATAGTAACCGTCTCGTACCATTATTTGTGTTAGCCCCATCACTGTTACAGCGGCATATTCTAGTGTTGACTCATGGTACATGCTGTCAATTATTATGCTTGACGTGCTATTTTGGAGGATTGTGTTTTTGGCTTTTGTTTATTGCAGTGTGTTTTTATATGTTTTTAATTCTCTTTATATTTTCCCCGTTATAAATACTTTGCATGTTTATACGCATTTGCCGTTGGCATTTTCCTGTCTTGAAATGCTAAGACAACAATGTAAGGCCTAACAATCCAGAACATTTTTGAATAAAAAATGCGGCTAAGTAGGTAGGAAACAATTTTCTATTATTTTTTAAATAATTTTAAAAGGTTTATATAGGAGAGTGATCTTGACTTTAACAGCGCTTCTTAAAAGTTTGGAGTAGGCACAAAAATTAGGGTAGGTAGGGTTTTCTGAAACAGAAAATATATTTTGTTTGGCCTTAACCTGTTTACTATAGTTGTGTCAGTGTTGTTTACTCACTGTTGTCATGTAACATTAAAATCATACTGTCCGCATTGCGATATAATAACATTTCTAATTTTGGGTATTAAAAATACATATTTTCTTTTGCAGAATTCCGAGACGCGGTATAGTACTTACGTATAAAGGTCATATAAAAACCTAAACTGTGAAAGGAAATCCTCTCAAAAACGACTTCAATACGAACCACACATATGTAGCTATTGCGGAAAATGAAAATGTGGATTCTTCAAGGAAATACAAGGTTTTACAGGAATTTATAACAGATTGAAACGAAACGAGTGTTGGTATATATAAATAGTGAAAATCTAAACCGACAGAAGTTACAAGTGGAATTCCGAAGGACGTGTCCTCAAACCCTCGCGGTTTGTCATTAATATAAATTATTTACTAGGTTGTATCGCACTGAATCATTCCTCTTCGCCGATGATGCAAAAATACATAACAGAGCTAACAATATCAACCTGCCAAAGATCAGGATAGATTACAATTTTGTTCTGACATATGGTTAGCGATGTTCAATCCAGACAATTGCTTAGTGCTAAAATAGGCAATAATCCAAGCGAACACGTTTACCTGAAATACAAATATGTCCCAGACGAAAAAGTTGATGTTGATTGTTTATTTCTTTAATTCAAAGCTTCAGTTTTGCCAAACCCAGAGAATGCACAAAATGTACAGGAAAAACTAGAGGATGTACGACAAAGAGCTAATGAAGAAATTCAAGGAATGATGGGCTGGTCGTATGAAGAAAGAATAAAATCAATAAAACTGGAAAGATAGCCCGAGTTTTCTCTGGCCCTGACACCATACTTTAGACATTTTGACGGATAGATGTCTGGTGTGGGAGAGTTTCCTATGACCTTGACAACATACTTTAGACATTTCGACAGATAGATGGTGGTGTGGGCGAGTTTCCTCTGGCCCCGACACAATACTTTAGACATTTTGACAGATAGATGGTAGTGTGAGTGAGTTTTCTCTGGCCCTGACACCATTCTTTAGACATTTTGACGGATAGATGTTGGTGTGGGAGAGTTTACTCTGGCCCTGACACCATACTTTAGACATTTTGACAGATAGATGGTAGTGTGAGCGAGTTTTCTCTGGCCCTGACACCATACTTTAGACATTTTGACAGATAGATGGTGGTGTGGGCGAGTTTCCTCTGGCCCCGACACAATACTTTAGACATTTCGACAGATAGATGGTGGTGTGGGCGAGTTTCCTCTGGCCCTGACACCATACTTTAGACATTTTGACGGATAGATGTTGGTGTGGGAGAGTTTCCTCTGACTCTGACACCATACTTTAGACATTTTGACGGATAGATATCTGGTGTGGGAGAGTTTCCTATGACCTTGATACAATACTTTAGACATTTTGACGGATAGATGTCTGGTGTGGGCGAGTTTTCTCTGACTCTGACACTATACTTAAGACTTTTGACAGATAGCCCGAGTTTCCCCTGGCCCTGACAACATACTTTAGACATTTTGACAGATAGCCCGAGTTTCCTCTGGCCCTGACAACATACTTTAGACATTTTGACAGATAGCCCGAATTTCCTCTGGCCCTGACACCATACTTTAGACATTTTGACAGATAGATGTCTGGTGTGGGCGAGTTTCCTCTGGCCCTGACACCATACTTTAGACATTTTTACAGATAGATGGTGGTGTGGGCGAGTTTCCTCTTGCCCTGACACCATACTTTAGACATTTTGACGGATAGATGTCTGGTGTGGGCGAGTTTCCTCTGGCTTCTTAACTTCTTTCCTTCGTAAATTTAAGCCGATTCCTCTCGTTATTTCCCGTAGCCCGAGTTTCCTCTCGCCCTGAGACCAGACTTTTGATATTCGAAATTCTCCCTCAGACAAAGTGAAGAAAAGCATTGAAACTCCGAGCCTAACAGCGAAGTAATTTTGCTGTCATTAAAACGTTTTGAAACTAGACCGAATCGACACTGGAGTTACTCCCTAAGTGTTAGGTCGAACTACGTCGGGTGACGTCAAAGAGGCAGCACAGATTTATGAACTAGATAAAGAGGCCGAATTGGCTTGCATCCAGAAAACAAGACAAAGAAGAAATATTACTCGTACTGCAATATTTCATTGGCATTTCAAAGTAGTAAAGTATGACTAGTGCCTTTACAACCTACCTACATGTATAACCTAGGTAACCTAACATACCAAAATACAATCGAAGGTTGCGAATATTCGGCCCGAGCATGCAGCCCTGACCGCCTGTATTCTTTGGCCTATCAGTGCCACCCAGGTAGCACGGGTTGGCCTCAACCCTTCCACCCCGCCCCTAAAGTAGATCGGGTGGGGGTGATGCTACAAAACACCAGCGTTAAACGTTATATCAATATCAATCTATGCCTGGTCCCCCGGGTGAATTATATAATTCTGGTGGCAAGCCACCAATGAAGATGCTATTCACCCCACCCCC
>NW_018480076.1:1532000-1582832 GCF_002113885.1 Mizuhopecten yessoensis | reverse complement strand
ACCCCCCCACCCCCACCCCGGGAGTGAACCCACGAGGGAGCGGAAAAGCCTCTTTAGTCCCCCATGGTGAAACATAGATGGGACCTAAACCTACAACTGGGCTAATGTCATTTATTTATCGCAATCGCGTAATCAAAAATGTATATGCTCAAATAATATGCAAACAAAGAACTTCAACAATATCAATATTTCATTCCAATTAAATCACAGTCACTACAGTATATAAGTATATAATACATTCAAACTCGCCTATAGCAACCACTCAAGATCGTTATAGACACGTGCTTGTTATAAAACAATATAACATTTTGATTTTGATTAGTGCATGGTTATATCGACTTAAGTTCAACTGCTGGTTTGACGTTAACAAAATTATTTATATATGATAAAATACAACATAAACGTGTTCATGTAAATTTCAATGGCAACAATAATTCAGATAAATCATCTAGCAACAATCAGCATTTACAGACAACCTGCTGGACCACGGATCCGATCCGCTTGTACTCTGCAACAACCATGCACCTGATTTCATTACAACAGGCTATATGTTTCTCCTGATGTGTTTGTATTTATGTCGAAGTGTCAGACTCAGCTTGTCAATCATACTCAATATCACGGAGTCTCTGTTACAGCGCGAGCAACTGTCGTCTGCTCCTTCCGAAACACACCATTTTTCGAGACGAATCTCAACCACTGTGGCGGGAACTGAGCTTTCCAGACCGGAAATGGAAAAGGAAAGTTCACAAAGAAGACTTTTGGTGTTGATTGCTATTTGCCGGAAGTGTTGAATTAACTCTGAGTTTTCAAACGTGTCTTCGTCCTCTTTCATAAGCTCGAACATACCAAGAAAATCCGTCATTGTCTCGGAGTCACGTCGTAGAGAATGATAGATCTATAAAAAAGCAATACCACAAGTATATGGACAATGCATATGGTTAGGAATTCTTTCAGATATGAGACGTTTTCAGATTTTAGGTAGATATATGCTTCATATAAGAACGACCACGACAAAAAGACAAGTTGCATATATGCACGTTAATTTTGTATCTAAAATATAATATTAACTTAATTTTACAAAAGTATGATCAACCGATATTGATCACTCTTGTTGGCCCAGATGTTAGCACAGGGGTCTTACTGTGAGAGGAAACCGGAGTACCCGGAGAAAACCCGCATTATTGGGCAGGTGACCGTATACCTTTTCACGTAGAGGAATCGAATTTCGGCCGCCTTGTTGAAAGGCGAGTGTGTTTTCAACTGCACAACCCAACCACCCAATATGTATTTGATTGATTGTGAAATTATATGATTTATTTGATTATGTATCTCTATATAGAAGCCTTAAAAAAAAAAAAAAATCATTAAAAAAACTGCAAAGATGTAGTTAACATTTAAATTTTATTTTAGATTTTTTTAACAAAGGTATTAAACAGCAAAATGTGATTAATTAAGAATTAAGAAATGCAGTTTTTTTGAAGGGCATTGGTTTGAACTATGTATCAGTTTAAACTTAGAAATTATTGTAAACGAAAACACTACCCATGGATGAGCATACAGTATATATCGCAACAAATAAGGAAAATAATATGCCTAGTGCCAATGGAGCTGTAGGCGAGGAAAGTACAATATACATGATATATATAGATCATCAAAGTGTTCATGGAGGATGGCAACTTCCAGAGAGTTCAGAATTTGGCAAAAACCTATTTAAAATATTCACTAGGAATACGAAGAAAGGAAAGGCCTATTTGAAAGTTTTGATTGAAAATGCAGAATGTAAACATTTTACTCATCCTCGATAGCAATTGGTCGTGTTTTTTTTTATCTGAGACAATCAAAACAGCTATTTTCGTGCCTTCAAATTTGCTATGACATATTCCAGTGGTGCAGAGAGCGAAAGTGAGCGTAACCCCTGGATATCGAGGATGCAGCGGTACGTAAGGTCAGAAGAAGGGACAGATGTGTGTCTAAGGTGTTCTGAATTATATGTAGAGTAAAGGCTAAAGAGGGAAGATGACTATTAAGCATTAAGCAATGAATGTTTAAGCAAATGTTGTTATGGTTCTATAACACACATTGCTATTGGTGACAAACTTAATAAAGCCCGGTATGTAAGTTTGTCAGTAATAGAAATGTGTGTTATAGGACCTTAACAATATTTGCTAAAATATTCATTACTTATATTTACATTTTGATTGAGAAGTTATGCTTTATTTAGTTATTTTGAACAGTTTTTGAACAGCAAATCAAGTGATGTCAGCAATGAAGTTGATGCCGTCACAATAGCAAATGTTGTTGTAGTCTCATAACAAAATTTGCTTCTCAATGCATTACAATGGAAGGATACATATCAAATGTAAATACGCATTTATAACGTTACAAATTTACATCTTCAGGCTATATCAGGAAATATCTACTTAAACTAGTATTTCACGTATAAAACAGAATAAAATACTCATCACAAGAAAACTTCACCAACTGTCAAAATCAGCTTTGTAGGGATGATCTTGCCAGTTAGATAGAACACTGTGCATCAAACGGCCACAAGAGACAATGTAGATGACCCGTTGTGATTGACCTCCTAGGTTAATCCATGAGGCATCATCGAAAGTTATACTTTTCTTACAAAGTGATTTTGCAACAATTGTTTTCATTGTAATTTTGCAATCGATTATCTATGTAAAGTGTTGAATTGCTTGATGAGGATACACGACTGATGTCATCTGTAATGTGATATCAATACTTCAAATTATACACTAGCACCAACAATTGTATTTCAACAGCGAAGAGATACATCCATATAAACTAGAGGGATGGGCCTATCGCAATGATACGTTGTTACCAATGTGAATCCAGCTCGACTATAACCTTATTGAGAAGCATCTAAAAGACAAGACTGCATATACTTTAAGTATATACATATGTATATCTGAATTTATTTATATTTTAACTCATGACAAAACTTACGAAAGTTTATATACTCATGGAGTCTAATTTGTGTTTATCTACTAATGCAATCTAACAATGGTTTATTTACTAATGAAATATAGCAATGGTTTATCTATTATTGTAATCTAACAATGGTTTATCTACTAATAAAGTATAACAATGGTTTATCTATAAATGAAATATACCAGTGGTTTATCTATTAATGTAATCTAACAATAGTTTATCTATTATTGTAATCTAACAATGGTTTATCTACTAATGAAATATAACAATGGTTTATCTATTAATAAAATATACCAGTGCTGTATCTATTAATGAAATACACAAATGGTTTATTTACTAATGTAATCTAACAATGGTTTATCTACTAATGAAATTTAACAATGGTTTATCTATTAATGAAATATACCAGTGCTGTATCTATTAATGAAATACACAAATGGTTTATTTACTAATGTAATCTAACAATGGCTTATCTACTAATGAAATATACAAATGGTTTATTTACTAAATAAATCTAACAATGGTTTATTTACTAATGAAATCTAACAATGGTTTATTTACTAATGAAATCTAACAATGATTTATCTACTTATAAATCTAACTATGGTTTATCTATTAATGAAATATAACAATGGTTTATCTACTAATGAAATATAACAATGGTTTATCTACTTATGAAATATACAAATGGTTTGTCTATTAATGAATTATTTACTAATGAAATCTAACAATGGTTTATTTAATAATGAAATCTAACAATGATTTATCTACTTATAAATCTAACTATGGTTTATCTATTACTGAAATATAACAATGGTTTATCTACTAATGAAATATAACAATAGTTGATCTATTAATGAAATATAAAAATGGTTTATCTACTAATGAAATATAAAAATGGTTTATCTATTAATGAAATATTCTAATGGTTTATTTACTAATGTAATCTAACAATGGTTTATCTACTAATGAAATATAAAAATGGTTTATCTACTAATGAAATATAACAATGGTTTATCTACTAATGAAATATAACAATAGTTTATCTATTAATGAAATATAAAAATGGTTTATCTATTAATGAAATATACTAATGGTTTATTTACTAATGTAATCTAACAATGGTTTATCTACTAATGAAATATAACAATGGTTTATCTATTAATAAAATATACCAGTGCTGTATCTATTAATGAAATACACAAATGGTTTATTTACTAATGTAATCTAACAATGGTTTATCTACTAATGAAATATACAAATGGTTCATTTACTAATGAAATCTAACAATGGTTTTTTTACTAATGAAATCTAACAATGATTGATTTTTACTAATGAAATCTAACAATGATTGATCTACTTATGAAATCTAACAATGATTTATCTACTTATAAATCTAACAATGATTTATCTATTAATGAAATATAACAATGGTTTATCTACTAATGAAATATAACAATGGTTTATCTACTTATGAAATATAAAAATGGTTTATCTATTAATGAAATATACAAATGGTTTATTTACTAATGAAATCTAACAATGGTTTATTTAATAATGTAATCTAACAATGATTTATCTACTTATAAATCTAACTATGGTTTATATACTTATGAAATATAACAATATTTTATAAACAATTCTTTGTCTATTCTATTATTTTGATGGATTTGTTTGTTGGCGTCAAGTGGAGGAATTTTCAACAACAACATTTCTCATGCCATAACACCATTTTACTGCCCTTGTTTTGGCGTTCGAAATGAAGTCTAGACGACAAAGAATTTAAAAAAGAAAAAGAAAATATTTCTCTATTAAACCTGTTTCCTCGCAATTATTTGGCTTTAACCTGGCAACTAGAAGTTTATCATGGCACAGTGTACATGAATTATTAGGTTGAAAATATGCTATCTCTAGTAGCCAGATGTAAATAAGTTACGTTTTAAAGGGTTTAATAGGTAGCTTCCTAGCTTGCCAGTGGTGCAGTGATTACTTCTTTGGCTCTGCTTTCTGCATCAACTTAATTTTTAAAACTTGTGGTTTTTTTCTTATTTCGTATTTTCTACCAATTGTTTTATATTTGTAGGCATGGATATTGTTTTATCATATTAGTGCGATTTTAATGAGGTTTATATGTGGTTCTATGTTTCTCTGGAAGGACCTGGCAAGAGTAATAACTAAGATAAATCTAGATAATGTGGTAGAGAACGTCAAAAAGACGAATGGATAGGAGGTGACAAAGATTTTAGCTCACTTGACACTTATTTCATTGGCATAGCGCAGCGATAACAGACCGGATGTGATGGTTCATTTGTTTTCTTGATTTCAAAAAATAGCAGCTAACCTACAATACCTACCGACAAGGGAGACAAATCTGTCAACCCATAACTTGTTCTGTTGATTAGCTGAAAACATGGTGGGAAGTGCTGTATTCTATCAATGTTAACTGATCTCAACAGCCGGTCGGATTCCTGCAAATATTAAAGAGTTGTCATTAATCAAGAAATGGTATAGTGTAAATTGAAATTATTAAATAGATAATAATGAAAACATAAAATAGCCTAGAAAATGATGTTAATGAATTAACGAACAATGAAAAATTCAATAGGCTTGCAGGCTTTTAAAGGTTCTATTTGTATTTTTCATATAGACAAAGAGGTATTACCTCAGAGGAGAAAATATTAACAAAAGACGTATTGAAAAAGGCAATGTTAATTATATCATGCAGACACATAGGACATATTCAAATATTTGTCGGTTTTATTATAGAATCTATAATAGAATAATACGAAACAAATCTAACCAATGAATCTCTTATATAATTAATCTTTAAACTTACATATAGACGGAGTAAGTCCGAAACACTTTGCTTGAGGTGGAGTACTTTCCTCTCTAGGCGACGGGCGTCCCGTCGGAAAGTTGGCGGGAGGATGACGTCATGCGATGGAAACTCCAGGTGGCTCGGGTGCTGAGGGGGTACACTCTCTCCGCAGATGTTCTGGGTTCCAATGTCGAGGTCGGAAAACGATGGCGACAGTTCTCCCTTTGACGTCCCCAGATATGACGTCAAATACAGAGAAACGACGAATACTGCAGAGAAGGCATTGGATAGGTTTTAATAACATGGTACATTTTTTTAACAGGATCAACTATCATTTTATATAATTTGTCAATTATTCAAGCTATAAAGATAAAAAAAATAAAAATTGAAATAAAATAAAAATATAAAAAAGTAAATATCGTCTCATTATATTTTAAGCGTCGAGTTTTTTCAGAAATAAAGGAAAAGTTTGAAAGTTAAAATCGAACAGAATATTTTAAACCTTAGTTAAAACTATTAAATATTCTGACATAAGATTTATATTTAAAACTTGGAACCAATGGCATTGTGGCATTTAAACGGTAGGCACACACACTAACATTGGTTAAACATGGAGGGCATGAATAGAAGTGAATAAACAACTGAATGACACAAAGGGGATAGCACAAAGGTTGTTATTTAAATGACGTACTTAGGTGACTTATTGAACGGAAGTGATTCTTTCTCGTCAAATGACACAATAATGGTTTTGATCCTTCGCATGTTTTGTGAATGAGTAAAAAGCAAAATAAATATTATAATTTAAGGCAAACAATAATTTAAAAATGGTAATAAAAAACCGCTTTACATCACAACACCAAAGAAGATAGGAAAGGTAACAAACACGAGCAAATAAGGACAAAACAATATACATCAGGAACCTTAACCAATGCATTGCACATCTGGAATCTCCACCAAAAATATGGACATCAAGAAACACTATCAAAACTATACACACGGATTATCTACTGAAACAACGGACATAAGGGATATCTATCAAAAAATGACATGAAAATCTCAACAAAACAATAGACATCAGAAGTCTCCAACGCAATCAAAATGGTCATCAAGAAGGAATACCCACCAAAACGATGGACATCACGAACCTCTATCAATAAAAGACACCACGAATATCTATCGAAACAACAATCAAAATAGACATCATGAATATCTATAACAAAACAATAGATACCAGCAAAAAACAATGGACATCAGGTTACAGAAAAAGTCATGTTGCACGAACGTTCAATAAATTAAGGAACAACATTGAATAGGAAAGCTTCACTGAAATTTAGGAAGAAGTCTTCAATTGCCCTTTTTGTTATTGAAATAATGATCTAAAACGAAAAAACAAGTAACGTTCCTAAAACAAAGGGTCAGAAATCCCCACCAAAACAACAAACATTGAAGAGAAAACTAGGGTCATAGTGTAAACTGTATAGATTGAAACCTCTTAGAAGTACAAAAATTTACTACATGATTAATTGTTCAACAGGACGCATTATTCCGGATTTATTTTTTAGATTCGGATTATTCACTATTCCGGATATTAATTAGCGAATCTTATTACATTTTTACCAGTTAAATATTGAACATTATTTATGCTATCAAAATGATATATTTCATAAGTGATACATATCACTTTGCTGATTTGACCAATCAAAACACTGATTACAAAATACCATGAGAAAAATTACCAATCAGAAAGCTTGACATTCTACAAGTGGCCTGGTTAGCTTACAGATACACAGGCCTCGAGAAAATCCGTCTGAGACTCCTCATCATTTCATCAACAACGCGGAGGGATCTGAGTTGATATCATGGGACTTTTATTAAATGATTCAATTATTATAGCAATATGGCATACTTTATTTTGATATTAACTAAAGTACCTACTTTATTAAAATAAGTAATTCAAGGATTTTTTTAGTGGTCTAGTGGTAAAAGGATCCAGCTGGATAAAATATTGTCAGATTGACGTGTCGCTTCATGTTCCAGCGTAGCTTTTAGCAAAAGAAAATGAAAAAAACAGATCTGATAGTGTCTTCAGAGATACAAAAATATCTCAAGACCGTGGTGAAAGAGATCAGATCAAGAGTGTGGTGAAAGAGATCAGAATATTAGCAGCACTCGTGAAAGAGATCAGAATATTTCCCATACTCGTGAAATATATTTGTTATCACTAAAGACACTGTTAGATATCCTCTAATCTGTTTACATTAAACTTCATAACAAGGAGTGGCTGACATGTTCCTACCGAGGAAAGGAAAACTTATTATGTGAAAAAAAATTAGTCATGTTTCGTATATAGTTTTGTAGAGATGTGAATATCTAACTAACTTGCAGCCGGACTAACTGCTTCATGCGAAAAGGGAATTACTCACCATAAAGCATTACCATGTTCCGTATAATTTTAAGCACCACTTGCTTGTGTGTTAAATCTATTCAACCTTTCTGTTTTATAGAGAAAAAGTTTTGTAAACCGTCCTAATTTTGGAAAACCAGTGGTATTTTCCTGTGTCAATATCCGGCGACAAGTTATAGGAATTAAATTCACTGTTTTTCAGTTTTATTTGCTTTTACGACGAACTAATTTTTGTAAACAAATATAATGCAGTTTTGATATTCATAATTGTATTCTGACTATAACAACAGAATCGCAAACAAATAAACACATATTTGTACTCAACCATTTATCATATGAAATACAATCATACAAAATATAGAACGACCGTGAAGAAAGGTAAATACCTTCAAATTTGTCAATGAAATCAATACAGTATGGAAATAATAATTTGTAAGAATAATCACACTTGAAATAGAACGACCTTGAAGAAAGTTAAATACCTATTCGTCGACAAAACTAACACTGTCAGTGTTTTGATCTTTAAAGATTGTGTCTCAAATCTATTGATAATGGTCATACGCGCCCCATGTATTGTGCTCCAAAGTAATCCTAACAGGTAATTCTGAAACGGGAACGCACAAAACAGCAATTACAGAAACTCTAATGATCCGTAGCATTGTACACAAAGGCCAATGCCAGCCTTTGATAATTTTCGTTCCTGCTTTCAACCGGATGTGATAAAGTCTAGTTTCGCTGGCCAATAGTGGAAGAGTGTTATACTTTTAGACTTCATTTGGGAATTTGTGTATAATCCGAATATGACGTAAAATATCAGAACTGTAGCACGTGCCTTCATGGGAATTTCTGAGTTTCTTTCTGATTATGAGGTAGGTCAGCAATTTGTCAATTTGTCAGCATTTGTGTGTTTATTAGCTTCGCTTTCCTGTGGAATATAACTTGTATACATTTTTTTGAGCCGCCATACTCATTCTCGTTGTCGCCAATAAATGTTCAAACTGTAACGTCTTCTTCAAGGTGATATCTGTTTAATTGCATGTAAACATTTTAATGTTTGAGTTAATGTGAAATGATAAACACATTTTACCCCAGTTCACATGTATATACTTCCCAAATACGCATGGTAATTGCTAATAAGATATTTTCCTGTTCATCCTATCTTTAGTTTCTAATACAAATATTGTCTCCCAACGCCTAGCAGACACATTGTATATCCACAAAAACAAGCAAATAGCAAAACCTCACTAGATCGTTCGCCTGTACCTACCGAACATTCAGTTGACGTGTATGGCGTACATTTGTGTGTGTCGAAAATCAGTTGTTCGAGACACGGCTAGCTAATAATCTAGACCCAATCTACACAGGCCAATGAGCTAGGCCAACTTTTTTTCTCTTTTCTATAAGAGTTGCAAATTAATATAAATTGCATCATCTATGACCTGGTGGTGATCATTTTGTTTAAATGCTTATGTTTTCATTTTGATTAAGTTATGAAAATGGCTTATATTCGACTTAACATGAATGTGCCATTGAATAAATACTTCTGAGTCCGAGTCCCATTATATAGGGTTAATTTGGGAGCATATGGAGGAGATATGCCAACCTGCTGCGTCATGCGTCTATGACATCTGAGCTTTGGGCAGACTTCGGCATGGGAGTAGCAGAAGTGATCCATGGTCGGTTGGTGCAGTGGATAGCGCATTTGCCGTTCACCAATGCGACGGGGGTTCGATTCCCTGATCGGACGTGAAAATGTATGGGGTCACCTGTCCGACTACGTGGGTTTTCTCCGGGTACTCTGGTTTCCTCCCACATTAACACCCTCCGCGCGCTAACATCTGGGCCAACAAGTGTGATTAATATTAGTTGAAATGATTTGTTTCATAATTGTTGTAAAATAAATAAAGTCTATATTCATATATAACTATGAGAACGTAAAACAATAAATGAATATAGCTACTGTTTATAACATAACTTCTTTTTCACAGTGGGTGTCTTATTTTGATTTTTCTGATAAAAAAGCCTCCTAGTGTTTCTACTTTTGAGTTAGGTGAGCCAGTTACAAATGCAAATATATTTCAATCGACAAAGTGTTAGTTTAGGGTCGACTGATTGGGTCAGGATGTAGAAACAAAGCAATAATAAGGTAGATGTAGAACAATTGAAAGTCAAGTATCAACATAATGGGCATCATATGTATTTATCATGATTTTCTCAAACACATAGAAGAAACACATGATCCTGAGTTTCGAAAAATAATAATGATAATAAAACCAGAAATATCAACTTGTACAAAGGATATATTATAATCTATTTAAGGCCTTAGGATTTTTTTGTCTCAAAGTGAAACCAAAATTGACCAGGAACTATATAAACGTCCGGTTTTCTTCCCCAGCTATAATATCTTAATCTATTTTAAAACTCTCCAGAATTTTACAAAAAGCACCAAATGTGGTACGGGTATGCTTATCCGTAGGTATTTGGTTTTGTGTTTCAGAAACGCTTACCTTTCAGTTCTTGGTTTGAAAAACACAGACATGCTTACCCTTCATTACATGATTTTGCTTTCGTTCGTTTGGAGAGATGAAAATGTTATGGATTATAATGGCCTTCCTTTCCTTTAACCATCTCTGTTCTTGTTTTTTACTCGAGTTATTGAGAGTAAAGGAGGCACGGTAGTCAATCTAGTGGTAGAACGCCGGGTTCGTGACCGAAGGGTTGCGGGTTCGAGTCACGACACGGCACTGTGTTGTATCTTTGAGCAAGTTACTTTACTCCGCTTGTTCCAGTCTACTCGGCTGCAAATGAGTACGTGGTTTGGCAGTGCTAGAATTGTAGAATGCTAGCTGTGAACGCCAAAATGGCAGCACCGGTTGTATGCTCTCCATGGAGTTAAGAAAGATATTAGCTGGTTGCAAAGACCATATAACCACAGATAATAATTTGCGAACCGCTTTGAGACGACCTACGAACTAGGTTTGTAATAAAGCGGTATATAAGAACCTCGAGTTATTATTATTATTAATTATTATTATTAGAGTTTGTATGTGAGAGGAGTATTCTCCCATTTGGCTATAAAGGTATCTACATAACAGTACATAACTTCAATAAGATTCATCAGTTTGAAAATATGTTGTCTTTTACTTTATAACTTAAAACTTTGATATTACAGTTCATAACTCTTCATTCAGTTCAAGGAACAGATTGCTTCTTTTTAACTCATAGCGCGAAACATCCACAACTTACTATACCATTTTTGCAGCACCTTACCAAATTCCAACCGCAGTTTTTAATATTCTTATGCCCGATGTCATATATTACATTCTTATAATATCCCGTGTCATAGATTTATAATATGGTTATATTCCCATGTCTTCTATGCCAATTTGTTAGCAAATAATTCAATATACCAAGCAAAACTTGTTAACTTCTACATGTTTTATTATAAAAAAAAAGTGTTGACAATTCATTATTTAATATCACAAGTCGATAGGATTTTATAAAATCTTGAGGTAAAATTGTATAAACAAATCTTGCCAGACAATACGTAAAATGGTAAGTAAAATTGAGATTAAACGTGTATATAAATATATATTTATTAAAAAAACAAAAACAATTTATTTATGAACTTTAGCTGCATAAACAATTTCTCATAAAACAATGAATAAACGAAATGCAATATTTTTGTAACTCTGTAGGTAATCTAATTTCTTGGTGATGGCTATCGTATACATATTTTTGTATTATTTTAAAATTTTGTTGATAATAAAAAAAATAAAAAAATCTCACAAATTGTTTTCACCATTCAGTAAATATAATACGTATACAGCCTTTCGTAAAATCTGGTTACCGTGCAAGAATATCATAGAGTAGCTTTTTTGGAATATTCTCAAGTAATTGGATAGCTAGATATGCATATTATCTGGTTAATTTGTAAAAACAAAAATGTCAAAAATTGCATACGATTACACGATTGTGAACAAGAAATATGCAAATAAATCTCTAGAAAAAAAAGTAAGGAAGTATCTAATTTAGCAAGTTGATGCATATGCCAATCATTTCATGAACCATACTTTACTACAAACAAAATCATCGAACACATTGATGTATTGCTATATATCCCAGCATGCTTTGCAGACCAATATCTGCAGACGGGGTTTTGAATTCAGTTGTATTGTCATGGTTTTAATTGTTAATGTACATCACATGACCTGATAACAGGTGGTTATATTTGCTCTTCATAGCCTGTGAGGTATTGATGAGCTTATCCATGACTTGGTAGTTACGCTCTTCCCATTCGAAGCAGTTGTTTGCGTGACACCAGGAAGTGAGGACAGGGTAGAGAGGATCACAAGGGAGTGTACTACCTACGCTTGGCAAGGACAACCCAATCTCACACATCAGCTGCTTCGCCATGTTCTCTGCCAATGTAATGTGACGCCGGATTCCTACATTTTGCTGACAGCCTTCGCGCATGCGTATGAATGCCCCCACGACCTTGCCTATCAATTCGAAGTCAGTTAACAAACTAATCCTCATCTGAAAGAGAGAAACGGTTTTTATATGATTCTTTTTATTCATTTATTCTTACACTGTTTAAGAATTAGGAAGACATTTTAAGTATCAATCTGATTAAAACCATATATTGATCTATTGATATATTATATATAACTCTAATACGTCTGACGTAGAACGGAGCATAGATCAATATATGGTTTTAATCACATTTCAGTGTTTTTTACAATCTTGTACAAGTTGTCCCTTAAAAAAAACCACGGGCTCAACTTTATGTAACGTAATGACATATCACATTTATGACACGTCATCGGCAAAGACACATGTCCTTTTCTACGATGAGCTCATGTCAATTACCTGTTGGGCTGTGACGTTTCCACGTGGAAGAGTCTCAGGAATGAGAGTATCCATGCATGAACCACATTCTGCGTACAGGGGAGTCATAGCGCTTGGTCTGAATTGGTCAAACTGGTGAAATACAAAACCGAACAAAGTTACAATTGTCTGAAAGAAACACTACCAAGATTATACTGGATTATATAGAAAAACATAACCATATATGGTACCTAAGTATTATAAAGCCATAGAAAAAGTACACCATTATAAGGTGAAAATACATGCAGTTGATATAATTCAATTTTAATTTACCATCAGAAATCAGTCTGCTATGAAAGCAGTAAGAGGTTAACCTATATTATAACTCCATAGAGCCCCTATGGAGTTATAATATAGTTTAGATCAACATTGTTCAATATTGTATGAATCAAGACAACACCAACAGTGATGACGCCGAATACCGCAATGTTTGGTGTGGTATTTAAATCAAACTTCTGACTGTTTTTTTTTATTAAATATGAACCCATAAGTTCTTTATTTGTCTTTACACTTTTAAAATTCTAATTTCCAAGATTATTTTGAGGTCAAGTCTTGCATAAACCGCTTCACAATTTCTTTTTCGTTTCGATATTCACAAAATACCGAAAACAAATCCTGATTATTTCCTGAATATTTATATAATATTTCATGCTTCCTCATAAGCTGAAGTTCTAATATCCTGTCTTGAGAAGTAGTTTTTACTCGTTCTTTGCAGACATTAAAACATATCAAATTGTTTACACCACTCGATGAAACATGAATAGACTCTATACTCTTGCTTCCGTATACTGTTGAATACTTTAGTCTTACCAGGGTGTTAAGCGATCTGTCCATCCGTTTAGCTTTCCTCCACAGCCTCAATCCCATGTATCTGTCGAATGTCTGAATGGGACTGGGGTTGGTATAGCTCGTTGTGCAAATATCCACTTGGGTACCACAAATACCCACGATTTGGAGCACGGGGGCATTGTGAGGCGGTCCAGAACAGTAGGCAAATGTGCCAAACGTCTGAACCAACAGATAACCTGTTTAAGATATCAATGAAAACTGTATGTATCGGCAATTCCAAAAGATACGCCGTGTATAAAATAAGTAATAAGTAAATATTTAACTGCATGGTATGGTCATTTTGTCCAATTTGGAATCGTCACTGGTAATGAAAATAAAAAAAAAATGAAAAATCATAGTGTAAAATGCCCCTCTCCTTCCCCGCTTCGAGATAACCTTAATTAATTCAGGCATGTCTATATCAGCATAAAATTTTGTTGCGTTATATTTTGAATAAATTTATACATAAATGGCTTATCGACAATTTTAACAGGAACGACTTTGATACGAAGGATTTGTAAAGAAAAATGTTCTTCTCGAATGAACAGATGTAACACAAATATCATGGAAATTGTTACAGAAAAGTCTTTCAGTACGAATAATCTATAACTCATTTAGATTGTCGAAGGGAATCGGTGTGTACAAGAAGCATACAGTGATAAGGGCTTACCTAGAAGTATCAAAATAGCCATTATTGGTATTGGTTTGAAAGTAAGTTACACACACTTTGGCAATTACTGAATAACTGTCTTAAAGCTTCAAAGTAAACAGGTTTTATATGTTTCCAATGGGGTTTTCATGTCAAATGCTGCATTATAGGAAGAATGCGATAAATCAGAGGAACAAATGTCAGTTAATTAACTATATAAAGTAACGGCTTTACTTATTCAAAAATTTCCCCGTTGGTGAGAACTAAAGACATCCCATTAACTAACCTTCGACTACTCTCTTACACCCAACACCTATACAGCACTAGCGAACAATGGTGTACGGAGTGAATTCAGATTTCCTAGAAAACCATTAATTATCTATTAATTGGTTTTAACAATAGCTAGGGTTCCCAACAGACAAAAAGTGCCATAGAAGATAGTATTTTGTTCGTAAAACTGTGGAAATTTCATGATATTGATAATTTTCTGCATGCTTTACTCTTCTGTTTAAAAAAACCGGACTGATTAACTCAATTTAACAATCAAAGGAAATTAAGCGGCTCCGGCGAGATTGATTTCGAGTTTTAAGTATATCAAAACTAGAGCTGTGCATGTTTAGACACCACAAAACATCGGATATACTGTACATTGACAAGATCATTGTACGATTCAGTCCTTTGACAATGATACCATGTCAAGCCATTTACTGAGGAAGTTACTGACAACTTCTAACACATCCGTTAGAAATCGGTAAGCAATCATCTTAAAGTCAAACATCGGATACCACGGTTCAAATCATAACTTTATCATTATTGGTAGTTTCCAACAGGTGTATTACCTATCCGTAGACAGTGACACTACGAACAAGTCAATGCGACTATAGCCTCCTGCAATTATGTGTTTCAGGACAGTGATGGCAAAGCGTTGAGAATAGATATGAATGTCAGTTAAGTTACAAAGTATACGGCATTTCACAATAAACTTTTAGTGACATATGTGCATTAGGTTTGCGGTCGTAATTAAAAAATGAGCCAGCAATGCATCATGAACAAGTTCTTATTGTATCGAAGATTGCATTTGTCCCCTAAAATGCTTACCACCTCCTTCCACATACCTCCTAAATGTGATTTAAGTAAGACATCTTGATTTCGAACAATAAAAAACATGTTAATGGCGGCCATTTGGTTTGGAGCTAAATAGAAGTCGCAGAAATATTTTCCATTCATACCAATTTATTTTTTTAATTTGAAAAATATCAATATGTTGACCAAGCAAAAGCCGTTTATAGCTGCCATTTGCAGAATAATCAAATTTGGTTTAAACGCAAGAGAATATCAAATAAACATATTTTTCAACATTTTTATCACAATTTACAAAAAAGAAATATGTTTCAAAAAGAAGAAGAAGAAGAAGAAGAAGAAGAAAGAAGAAGAAAGAAAGAAGAAGACATGCACTGGGGACTTTAAACAGTAGTTATTTAAATTGGGGTTCAGGTAAGATCGAACAAACTGTGACTGCACTAAGTCGTAGCGATATCATCATTTCATTTTTTTTTATGTTAATCACATTTCTGAAATATTCCAAAATAATTAATTTAACAACCTACGTAGCATATCAATATAAGCCTTTTACATTTACGATTGATTTTAAAATGTTAATTATGAGTCAGCGCGGTTCATTTCACCATTATGGAAACATCCTGATCGTTACGTACAGTCGTCACCAATGTTGTTCTATTCCTGCCACACACCCTCCCGTCGCTAACTCTCAGTACATGGTTTTGTGATACATAAACACCAGACCGGTCAGTGCTTCTTTCTTGTGGTACAGAGACGCTACGCATTAGAACACGGTTTTGAGTTCGTGAATGTCTGGGGGTTAATGATGCCCTTCCCTTTGTTTTTGTGGCGCATCTGTTCCTGTCGTTATGGATCTGAGTAGTAGCCATTATCATTTTATTGAAAACTTCTAACTTTAAGTTATGTTTGAGTTATACAGCTTTTGTAAGTGACTGTAGCAATGTTCAATGTTTCTTTATAACATTGCAGACATTACAGAACTCTTGATGACGTTCAATAAACATTGTACTTATTTTCATTCAGAAACCATGTCAACAAAATATCGAGATTTCGTGTCATTTTATTTGAATTTTGTTTCAGTATTCAATAAAATAATATTTATACCGAAATGTGTAAGTATTAAAAGATTTTTTTTGACGTTCTCACAACCTAATATGATGACAGTAAAAACCTTTTAATATATCCAATCTCAAATATTTATATTTTCATTATTATCATAATGTCTCTTTGCATACATGTATATGATTATGCTCCAAGTCATATACTTGCATTATTATTATCTCACGTCCTAAATTTGCATTATCATTACATTGCTATTATATATTTACATTTCATGTTTCATCCTTTGTCATATATTAACATTATTATCATATCCGTTGCCGAATATTCATATTATTATTATATCCCGTTCGATATATTAACATGGTAACTATATCCTGTCTAATAGTGCATTATTATTATTTCGAATTTTTTACATTTACATTTATATTATGTCTAAATTTACATACGCATTATATCATTATATCATTTGTAATTTATTTATATTATTTTCATATCTGATGTCGAATGTTCATGATATACTTAAGCATTGAACTGTTTTGTATGGTATATATGATCTATTTGAATGACACTCAAATAGATCGTAAATACCATACAAAAACAGTTCAATACTTATATTTACGTTTTCTCTTCCTCTTATGTTCTTTTTTAACATATAATTTATATTTAAAATTAAAAATGCCCGCCTTATCGACAGTCCACACAATTTCGTTCAATAATTTGAACAGCGTATTGTCGCGTACTGATTGGCAAACAAAGTAGTACTTTGGAGTTTTAACAAACACTTCAATTTTATTCCACAATTCAGTATCTAGGGTGATTTAAGTTTATCAATAGAAATCTGAGCTGAAAGTTAGATTTTAAATTGTTCCGATTTTTCCGCGGAACAAATTTCGCGCATGGATAAATACAGTGAACACCGTGAATCCGATCTTGACTTCCACGAGGGAGTTATTTTTGGAAGTTAATTCGAAAGTTTCTCTTTGCTCATTTTGTGAAGATTCCAGACGTGAATTAATTTGTTGATTGTATGGGAATCTGACTACAGTCGGTAGATTCTATAACAGCTTCGTTATTTGACATGCCATGATCAGAAACTGAGGAAACCGTGGCTGCGAGACGCGTGAAACTGATATCGTTTGAAGTGAGTGATCTTGCGAAGGAGCACAGGGGTTTCTTTAGAAATGTCTGAAATGTTTATGTGTGCTGTGACTCATATCAGTAGGTCTGTAACATATGTGTCAGTAGGTCTATAGAATATTTGTATTTCAGACATTTGTAACGAACCCCTGTTGATCAGTGCAGTGTACAGACCATATGTCTGATAAATTGCATGAGTGTTAAAATTGTTTCCATTGCCGGCATTGGTGATTTCAACCTATGTGCATTTTGTACGATATGCAGACCTTGGTCTTGTTTTTGTTGTAATGAAAGTATTTTTATTTACTTTTTTCTTTTGCACATAAATTTACAATGACATTGTCAAGTCTCACAATGCCCAGCGATATTTCAGCAGCCGTCATGTTTGTTTACATTGGATATTGTAGTTCCGGTCAGTGTTGTATTAATACGCTAAGAATTGTGTCTCGTGCTGCATGGTGACTAAAGTCCAATCAACGACACAGCTTTCAAAGAGGCTATATAGTGACAATGCCATGCAAATGTAAATATAACCTGTTTCAAATGTCTATTTGATTAAGCCCAAATTCTTGTACTGACATTTATATCACAATCCATGTCCTAAATTCCCATTATCATTATATCCTTATCACACATTTACATTTCACTATTATAATCTATGTAATTTATTTATATTATTATCTTACCTGATGTCGAATGTTCATGATATTATTAAAACCAGTTTCAAATATCTATTTGATTATGCCGAAATTCATATATTTACATTTATATTATATCCTATGTCGTGAATTAGCATTAGCAGTATATCCTTATCAAACATTTACATTTTATTAATATGTTTTTATGTCATTTATATTTACATTATTATCTTACCCGATATCGTCTATTAATTTTACACCCCGTATAATATATTTTCATGATAACTTTATCTTGTGTAATAATTTACACTATTATTATTTCCAATTTCATATATTTACCTTATCATTATATTCAAAAACATATATTAGCATTATCATATCTCGTGGCATATATTTACATTATTGTTATATCCCGTGTCTCACATTATTCTTTGAGCCAATGTCACATACCTTATCCTCTCTCCTTTATAGCAACAAGATCCAATTAATCAAAAAAAGAACAATGTAAGCTTCTGCATGTTTTATTATAAATATAAATACTGACAATGTATCATTCAATACCATAAATTGATAAAAATATTGTTAAAATATAGAGGTAAAATTGTATAAACAAAATTTGACAAACAGGTATATAAAAAGGTAATCATCTAATTATATATGTAGATTAAACATGTAAAATCGTACCGTTTGTAAAATAATAAACATTAAACAAACCACGTGTATAAGAACATATGAAACCATATTGACAATATGTATAAAACTGAATTCATGAATTTTGCTTACATAACATTGACAAACAGCGTAGAATGTAAAAATAAATATAGTCATATACAAGATGTAACAATAGAATAAATTCAATCACATGTTGGCTGCCATCTGGTATCTATGTATTCATTCAAGAAGATGCTGATCAAAAACACAGAGTAAAAACAGTTAAGGATGTACTCCTCTGAAAAATCAAAAATTGCATGCACTTGACCTTTTTTCTTATATGGAACTTTGGAAAAAGGAGAATATGAAAAAGATATAACAATATATAATAATATTATCTCGTAGTCAGTGGTGTCCGTTACATGAATCTGATACAACAGTATTTGGAAATATCCTCTAATAAATTTACAGGCAGATACGAATATTTTTGGTCAATTTGTATCATAATAATATCTTTTGAAGTAAAAAGTGTTCTTCAAAAATTTTAAGTTTTCTACAAAGTCATAGAAACTCCTACAGAAATATGAGAAATGATTTAACTCATTTCACTTACAATGCTTTGTTGCAGACAAAAACTGTGAACACATCGATTCATTGCCATAAACATAAGCATTCTTTGCAGATCTGCATCAAATGAAAAGACCAAGTTTCGAAGCCGGCTGCATTTTCACTGTTTCAATTGGTGCTGTATATCACGTGACTTGATGCCACGTGGTTATACTTGCTCTTCATGGCCTGAGAGGTTCTGATGAGCTTGTCCATGACTAGGTAGTTACGTTCCACCCATTCGACGCAGTTGTTTGCGTGACACCAGGAAGTGAGGACAGGGTAGACGAGATCACAGGGGAGTGTACCACCCACGCTTGGCAAGGACAACCCAATTTCACACATCAGCTGCTTCGCCGTGTTCTCTGCCGATGTCATGGCACTCCGGATTCCTACATTTTGCGTACAACCATCGCGCATGCGTATAAACGCCCCCACGGCCTTTCCTAATACTGCAAAATCAGCTAAGAAACTATCTCTCATCTGAAGGAGAAATATTTTGATCTGTTTACTTTCATCTAATTATTTAATGATTGCATACATTCTATTTAAGAAAAAGAAATACATTTTAAGAATTTTCGACAAGTTTGTACAATTTCTTATAAAGTAATTATAAATTATTTTTTAATGTAATGATATATAATGAATAATGACAAATACATAATATTTTCTATATGGTAGGTTCATGTCCATTACCTCTTGGTCTGTAACATTTCCACGAGGAAGACTGTGAGGTAGGAGCGTCTCCATGCATGACCGACATTCTGCTAACGGGGACGGCGTTATTCTAGGTGTAAACTGGTCATGCTGTTGGAGCGAAAGCTTATGGAGTTATTTTTATATGAAAGAAAAGTATAAAAGTTGTTCTTGCTCTTACAGATTTTTTTTTATATCGCACAGTATTGTTCATCAATCATAGAAAAATGTAAATATGTAGTATGGTGACAAGAAAGTTAATATCACTCACACTAAACTGACAAACACTCAGTTGACGAACAGTAAGATGAGGATCCGTATTGAAAATGCAATATTGTGAGAGTTATCAAGCACAATGTAGTTTTCAAATCCATTTTTTCTTCGTTATTTGTATTCAAGAAAGCTATCTAAATTTTTACACCAATCGATGAAATGCAGGTAGTATTAATTAAGGAACAATAAATAACATATCTACGTATTTGTTTTCGTATACCGGTACTTCAAATATGATTTGTCTTACGAGAGCGTTAAACGATTTGTCCATCCGTTTAGCTTTCTTCCACAGCCTCAATCTCATGCTTCTGTCGAATGTCTGAATGGGACCGGGGTTGGTCTCTCTTGCAGTGCAGATATCCACTTGTCTACTACATATACCCACTATTTGAGGCGTGGGGACGTTGTGTTGCAGTCCCGGACAAAAGGCCAATACGCCAAACGTCTGGGTCAACAAATACCCTGCCAAACATATCAAAGACATTGCCAATGATAAAAAATGTCAATTTCAAACATGACACCTTGTATAATATATATCATAAAAGCAGATAAAAAGATCCTTACGAAAGTAGATTTTTTTGTTTTTTATATAAACAGCAATTATAAAGCTTAAACATTTAATGTCGATACTATTTTGTTTCTATATGAATTATATATTGTCTATCTGTAGAGATTTTGCATGTATTTTTAAAATAAATTGTTACAGAAATTAGTTAACGACATTTTTACAGAAAATAAATAAATGAAATCTGTTAAAGAAGTTGTTACTTAAAATCCTTTTTGAATGGATACTACACAAATATTAAGTATCAGACAAGTTGTTACAGAAATGTCTCTCAGGGTGAATGAAACACCATTTTCTCAAATAAGCTGTCAAATCAATGTATTCAGAAGTTGTTGTACAACACGTCTTTTTTCACGAATGTTTACGACATGTCTTTGACGTACTGATGTATATAACTCATTGAGCTTGTCTTTGAGAAAGCATTAAATGATAAGCTTACCTGATATCAAGATATACATTATTGGTATTGGTTTGAAAGAAAAATACATTATGGAAATAGTGATGTACTGTCTTAAAACCTCAGGCAGGTATTATATGCTTTAAGTATGTGGGTTTTCCTATCTAATCTTGTATTGTTATTAAACAGCGATCGTGGTGCCAAATACGGCTATATTAGGTTTCTTATTATCATCATGCTGTTATTTGGCCATTACTGCCATGATTCATGATCCTATTTCCAAAGAATTCCATGAAAATAAAATTGAAACTTTCTTTGATTAGTGGAGAGTTATATTGGGAAATGTCTCGGAATGGGGTAGAAGGCGCGACTTTAACCGTTTCTGATTCCGCATTGATTTTAAGACTATTACTAAGACCATTAACTAACCGCGAGACCATTCAGGTAGGATATTTCGCTTTCTTGTCAAACGATAAGTTATTATTAAATAGGGTCGTTTAGATTGTGATTCCGGTGTATACATCAATACACCTGTTGAACCTTTGTTCAAAATATAATGAAACCTAACAAACTAATACATCATTTTTTCCATTACCCCATGTGAACGAGATGTGAAGAAAAATGGATAAATGACGGGTGAAAATTGGGGGAAAACGGGAACAATATAAAACCTTTAAACGGAAGAATGTCTTTTAATTAATAGAGGACATATTGTACGATTCCTGTATAAAGTAACGATTTCCCTTATCAAAAAATACCTATTCAATTTAGATATTTGAGTAACGAAGAACCGACTTATGAACAAGGGTCTGAAAGTATTGTGTTTGAGAAACTAGAAATGTCATTGTATTGATAAGTCACAGCGTTCTTGATACTTTTGTTTTAAACCACTGGTACTCAATTTATTTGTTCATAGTGACAAGGTGTCTCTTCAAGTGTGGGCTTATTCGGGGTGTAAATATATCCATTTGAGTTAAAAAGAATCTAAATTTCTTAAAATAATATTCGATAATATATGTCTCCCTTAATTGTCATTGTAATCTGTCATTTATCCTGACACGGTTTACGTGAAGCAATAATTGAGTAAAATTTATCAGTTGTAGTCTTTTAAAAGAGGCTTACAGAGGTTTAACTTGATACAATTTTGCGTTTGTGGACTCTACTAAATCGTCACGTATAAATTATACATTGACAAGATCATTATATATAATTATCCACTCAAACCATATTGATTGCGTGCCACTTAGCACGGAAGTACCCCTTAGAAATCGGCGTAAGAGCAATCACCTTTCCTCAATAATCCCGTCAGGTTTATTCATAACAGAAACGCTCATTTCCTGTCTTAGAGACAATAGACCAATTAAGGTTTCGTGTAGGTATTTGGTCAATGATAGCGATAACAAGATATATCAGTACCACTTAAAACTTACAAATTGTAATTCTTCTAAAAAAAAAAATCTTTGGTATTTTGATTTTAACATAAACGGACATCAATGCAGTGGTTTTTTTGTGTGGTTTTTTGCATTATTATGATATTGTTTTAATTTAAAATACTCCATAAATCCAAACAGACAGAAAAATATTTAAAAATTACACTACTTTTATTCTGTTCCTCAAAAACTGTGGAATTTCATTCTATGGATAATTCTCTACATTCTTAAAATACGTCTGATTTAAGAAAATGGGACTAATTGACAAATATATAAAAGGCCGAAGGAAAGTAAGGGTTTTCTTTGACAGGTAATTCGGTGTGTAAGTATATCTAGGTTTGTGTTGTGCGTGTTTCGATACTACTTAAGCACTACGTATACATTGAACACTGACAAGATAATTGTATAATGATTCGTTTGCACGACATTGACTGAATACCATACCACTTAGCGGGGAAGTTACGGAGAACTTCCGAAACATCCGTTACAATTCTGTGTGATAGCAATCGTGTTCGTTTTCAATCCTGACACCGGATTTAAACGCCTCAAATCAGTAATTTATTGACTTGGGTTATTTCCGACAAAATACACACCGGGCACGTTCATTTCCTGTCGATAGTGAGTTACACTACCAATTGACCAATTCGACAAGTGTCGTGCATATTATAATTTCCAGGACAGCGGTATCAAGGTGTTAACAATAGATATTAATATCTCTTAAAAGTTACCATTCTTAAAAAAATGCATTGCCATTTTCCAACTTCAAACTAACAGCGTCGTCGCTACTTGAGCTTACTTTCCTAACTTGAAAACGAGTCTATTGCGCGTATTGACCAATAACTGTTTTCCGAAAGAAGTTCTCATTTGTTAAAGTTTCAGACTTTGCCTTTTTAGTTCAACTGAGCAAAAATCTCAGACTATCCTTTTTGCCCGTCGTACGCTGTTTTTAGTGCGTACAAATCTTTTTTATCATTGACTTCAACTGCAATACTGTTAAAGGATATCATGATCATTGATATTTGATGGAAGTGCTACTGACATCATCCTGACGAAGTGTTATTATTTTTCGGCTCGATCGGAGTAATGTCGGTGTTTTTGGGTTCAGAATATGCAGAATAATGAAGTATTAAATGTACTTCATCTTCAGTACCTTTTTGTTACAAGCTGTACATCTTCTTTGACCTCTTAGGAAGCCAATTACAACATCCAGACTCAATGTTAAGAGTTAGCCCGAGTTTCTTCTGGCCCTGACACCAGACTTGGACATTTTGACAGCTAGAGACACCAGACTTGAACATTTTGACAGCTAGAGACACCAGACTTGGACATTTTGACAGCTAGAGACACCAGACTTTTTGACAGATATTGCATGCAGACGCTGAGTATACATTTCCAAAAACCGGCCTTTCATTTTGCACATATTGAACAATCCATTGGGTAAAAATCCATTCTACATAATTCGTGTTTGACTTTAAAAACTAAAGCATTTAGCTCATATACGGCATCATAACGTGATTTCGACACACAATTACTCGTATTCAAAACTTGAATATATGTGAAGAGGGCCTTCCACTATCAAAGCATACCGCAGAACTATCGTTTTCACAACATTTGATGAATCTCTAAACAATTACCCAACATGTCACACCCATAGTTCAGTATGCATGCAACATATTCATTAAATAATGATATATTAGTTATAGTGTTAAGGGTAATTTTTATCTGTCTTTCGTCTTTTTAAAAGGTCAAAAGCTTTCGTACCTTGAGATGTCAAATGTATTTTGTGCAACGGTGAATCTTCTGTTATAATAAAAAAAAATCTTGGATAACATTTTTTTTCAATGATCTCTACTGATTTGCCATAGAACGTCCATTTAACCATCGGTAGAATTGGTTTTACCTTTTACTGAGAAAACGACAACTTTTGTTTTATCGGCATTAACAGATAAATTCCATTTCCCAAAGTATGTTTGCAGACAATCAAGCATCTATTGAAGATCGTTGACATCTTCGGAAAATAAAATTTTGTCATCGGCAAACATTAACACAAAAAGATTATATAAGTCTGACAATCGGAGTTCATAAACTCACTCTTCATATTAACAAACACAATACAAAAAGAAACAAAAAAAGCACAGGCAATAACGCCTCCCCTTGTAGTAATCCCACACGTTTAGGCCTATACAACATGGCAGATAATTTGCCATAGAACGTTCATTTCCATAAATAGATCTAATAACATTCATGCATGCATGTTTCTACCAAAGCTTGTCAGGTGTTACATTATCGAAGGCCTTGCTATAATCTATACAAATACACAATAACACTTTTTGATTGTTCCATATTATTATTAATTATATTATCCTGGTACCAAGTCCATATTTAGCAGAATAAAGCTTTTTGATTGTCACATATTATTATTAATTATATTATCCTGGTACCAAGTCCATATTTAAATCCAAATTGGACATCTGTAACAACATTTCCCCCTGTACTCCATTTTGTCAGTCGTTTAACAAGGAACTCAACAGTTTAGAGCTCTAAATGGCCAATGAATGTAATTCCTCTATAATTACTTTCATCGCTTGTATCCCCCTTATTATGTAACGGTATAATGACACTCTGTGCCCCTGGCGCTGGAAAATATCCTTCCTGTGACATAGAATTAATTAATGTGACCAAGATATATTTTAAATGTGAATAAGGAATTATCCTCCGCCATTTTGTATATTGTATTTTAATATTATGAAGCATGTGCTTTGTATTTGCATAACCTATATATATGCTGTATTGCATTTGGTAAATATAAAAAAAAAATCTTGAACTTGCAACTTTGAAACAGGTGTGAATTTTTAAATATTGAATTATGTATTCGTTATGCAGCTGCATCCTCGATACTCCAGGGGTTACCTTCACTTACGCTTTAGATCTCTGCACCAGGTGCAGAGAGCGTATCGAGGATGTGCAGCAGTAAAGGTACGTTTACCTGTATGTAAATGACGTCACACACATACCTGTACATTGTGATTACGTCATACGTTGTATACTTGTCATATGCACTTATCTTAAGTTGATATTACACAGTGTAGAATTGATTATATAAAACTGTATATAGTTTTCTTGGTTCATTTATTTCGCATGCAAAAGTCAAGTTATGTTTCCGAGGTTATCCTCAAGGTTTTTTAAATAAAGATCTAAGGTTGCTCGGAGCTCAAAATAAACAAAATGGGGGCTTGAATGCTGGTTTACAGCTTTTAATCAAGAGAAGAAAAAAATTATATATGTGAAAGTGTTTATGTCAAATGGAAAACGAAAACAATCACAGAAAAAAAAAGAATAATGCTTGTGTACGAGTATCTCAAATGTTGTCCTAACATCAAAATATTGCACTATTTTATTGATAGCGTAATAATAAATATAGATATATTTTAACAGCAAGAAACACTTTGGCAAGAAATGAAACGTGAGGATTATTTTTTTGTCCATTAGGCCGGAACAATTAAAAAGTATTAAAATAAATTAAACAACTGTCTTTTCTTGCATGAAAATGAGCTACAAATACTTTGTTCATTGCAAATAGTTATTACAATTGTAATGACCTTATATTGCAACTTATATAAACTGAAAGGCCACAAAAGCCAATATCTCCATATTTAAAATGATTTTTTGATATCATGTAGATTACAGTGTAGCGCGGGGAAATAATTATTTGGTAAGACTTATGTCCCTTGGTATTCCCATAGATGGCACTGGGAATCTAAAATTGGCCAATCATATTTGGTGTAACAAACACTTCCGCGAATTTTGAAAACGTAGAGGCGGTCTAAAGGTGAAGGGAAGGAAAGGAAAGACACGATGGAACTTCAAATGAAAGATGCCTATAAAATCAAATCAACATCGGTTGACCCCAAGAAATTACGTCTTCACAGAAGGTCAATAGACTGGAAACAGAATCGGCATGAGGAAGCGAATAAAGGCAGAAATATCCAAAACCTTTCGCCTCTGCAAGAACTTAGCTCCAACTCGTCCAACATAACGATAACATCGTCGTACGAAGGGAAAACACCAGTGAAGAGGGATGCTATAGAAGGTGAAATATTTAGTTGTTTTCTTTTGTCATGTCACTATTATGCTCTGAAATTAATCAAAGATTATGTATATTTATGTACGCATTTTTTTGTAACGGACAGTGTTTACATTTTATGTTTTAAAAATTGTCTTACTGATCACTGAGGTCTGAATATTTTTTTTATTTATATACTTAACTGAATTATACAAGCAGAGCAGATTTCATTTTCGTAGTTATATTAGTTATAAAACAACTGTTGACTGATATCAGTATCGATCTCGTCCTAATTTAATTCAAATCCATGAGCTGATGATAATCGTGGAAATCCTTTGACCCAAAAAATCCATTTAACATTACAAGATACACGAAACTTGATATTTTTCGTATTTTGTTTAAGGTGACAGTACCAAAAAACGGACCGCCAAAAAACATTATTTTATCCATTCACATATTTGCCAACTCTAGATCTCCCTTTTTAGGAGGGAGACTCCAGATTTTGGACCCTTAAATTCAGCATTTTCAACCAATGAATTTGCTAAACTATTCCTAAATTATCATTTTAAGACCAAATGGTTTCACCTGAATGAAAAATCAAAGTCTGTCATTTGAAAGGGTTATTGTGTCCCTAGGGGATATATACACACATTCTATTTTGGTTTTAATTTTGAGCATACAGAATCTCCCCCACTGAAATTTCAAAAAGTTGACAAGTATGCATTCATTGAAAATTTTAAGGATTTATTATTGAAACATTAGCTCTGAATGGACCCTTTGTTATGTTGTATATTGGTAGATAATGGTAAAAAAAGGAAGCTAAGGACAGCAGATGATGTGAAGCGGGAACTTGTGAAGTGGAAGAAAGAGAAGGAATTGAAGAAAAAGATGGAAAAACAGAAACAACTGCAGAAACCCTCCTTTAAGATTTCTCATATGGCTCATAATGATGTCAAACTGTACACGAAGGGTGCAAAGAAAGGGAACCAAATTTGTCCAATTGCAGGATTTGTTTCAACCCAAGCTAAAACGGTGAATGTACACAATTTTCAACATATTAATTTTTAGTGAAAATTAGGCATTTCTTTACGTCGTAACATTGACATTTTATTGAGATGGATTATATTTTTTTACCTTTCCAGTCCGTCCTGGTTAGCCTCACTTATGATGCCACTGAAGTGATATATATATATGTGCAATGCAAGTGCTGTAATATTGAAAAAAATGGGCCTAATTATACTACAATTTTGAGTTTTAGAGAACACATGCGGGTGGCTATATTTGAGTGATGATTTTTGCCATTTAATCGGCAAACATTTGAACTTTGAAATTTGGGTCAATCAAAAGACCACTATAAATGTGTAAACACAAAATTGGAAAATGTTCCATGTATTGGATTGATTGAACTATGATTACCTACATGTAGGTTAACCGAATGAATATCACCACAGCTCTGAATGTGTCACCATGGCATTATTGTAATAAAAAATTGATAATCTCTGAAAAACTACTGGTAGGATATTTTTTGTTTTACAGTATATGCATTCAAAAAGTTCAAATAGATGTGGACATAACTAACTAGGGGATAAATCATACTTAGATGTGGGTTTTCCATTTCTGCCCCTTTCCTGAATATTTTAAGTGCTAATGTCAACTAGAATATTTCGAAGCATTTTTAATAAGTGATTGGATAGCATCTTGAGTTGCACCACTGGGCAAGCTTAATTCACAGTTCATAAAAGCCAGATGTGATGCTGAAGTGAAACAAGAAAAAGTAATGCAGATCATTACGCCATAATTATGAGACTGACCTCTTGTTGATTTTCTGTAAGAAACTAATAAATGTAGAATTTTCTCATAAGACAATGTTTATTAATTGGATATTTCAGAAACCACTGAAACCAGGGGTCATAGAAAGTCATCCTCCTGCCAGAAAACCAGTTGTCAAGACCGCAACCAAAAAAACAGAGGTACAAAAAAACTAGTTTTGGTACCATCGCATAAACAACCAAAATGCTTAATCATGAAGGATTTGGTTACTACATTTGTGTCATGTTGTTAAAAGATACTAATTATGGTTAGTGGTGTAAAAATATTATGACTAAATGTCTGGTTAATTTGGAACTAGACCAAAAGCAATACTATTCGTGTACCTAATAAAGTTTATCGTATTTAACATGGGAAGTTCCCGTTTTCGTTCTCACAAAGTCATTTCTATTTTTAAATATAATATTAGTGGAGAAATAGATTATTTTGATGAAACATGATATCATTTTAAGATAACTCTGTATTTCCTGTTCCATTTAACAGTTGTTAAGATAACCATCTCTGTTTGATGATTTTTACTTTATTGACATACAGTCAAATAGATCCCAAAACCATGTATAATGATATATATAATATTAACCAAATGTGTTTTCAGGCTCCTAAACCAGCACCATCAAAGTTTGTGGCACCAGCTCCTGTATCGGGTCGAGTCACTCGGTCACAGTCTGCCTCTAAAGGAACCAAAAGTGTACCGATGCCATCTAAATCCAAAGGACCTTCAACGAGAGCTACAAGGAATGCTGAAAAACAGAAACCAGCTGGTAATTTGTTTTGTTTGATTCATCAGAAACTAGTTCACTATTAAATGCAATATAAATGGTTGCACATCATGAGTAATGCCCGTCTTTACTCAATTATAAAATGCTGTCAATGTGAAAATTGAGTGAGTTCTCCATGCTTCTATTTCATGGCTGATAGCCAAAATAAATAATAACTCCGTTATTTTAGTACTCAAATTTTGTATTAAAAATCTGATATGTTGGTAAGCACTAAATTATAGTTTTTATTTTTAAATGAATGTATTCAAACTTACCGCTGATTCAAATTAACTAGAGGTTTATCATTTTATGAGTTACCGGTATTATAACATTGATGTTATTTTATATTGACAGTTACCTCCAAACAATCTACCCTTAAAAAAACTGTCAACGAAAAGAAGGTACCATCGAAACAGAAACCACAAAATCTTGACTTGGAGAAAGTGTCAACCTTCAGAGGTATCTCATTCGCCCCGGAGGATTTCACCTTCAGTGCTCCAAGCAACGTCTCAACGTTTGAATTTAAACCTCTCAGTCCTGCCAGCACTGCTAAGTTCCTGTGCCCAGCCACCACGTCTTTCCTCGACACTGATCCTAAAAGGTATGTATCTCATAGTGGTGTATATATATATTCATGGACAAACACAACTCCTGCAGCAAATGGAATGGATTTGTTGGATTAGTGTATTTAAAAAAAAAATCCAAATTGTGTTATAACTGGTAGCTATCATGAAGACTCAAATCTTAAATATTCCTGTTTCTTGATGAGTAGTCACTAGTGGTTAGGCCCAAAAATTAGGAATAATTGGTTGGCAAAGTGATTTTAAATGATTTTAACCCCACTTAGATAGGGTTATTTATATACATATATATAGTAATTGCTTTGTTGGTGTGTCAGCACATGTCTGTATGTCCATAGAAAGAAATTTGTGTACAATACAAATCCATGAACTCCTCAGCAGATTTAGTTTAAACCATTGATTGGTAACATTCAGTGCTACACCTGATTAGATTTTGGTGGTCAACAGACATTGGTAAATGGTCAAAAGTCCCACTTGACCATTGGGAAGTAAAAAGCCCATGTACCAAGGTACATGATTCAGTTTAACTTACACCATACTATGGTTACATCAAGTTCTACACCAGATTAAGTTTTCTTTGATGGTCAGTTAATGTTATTCTCATCATAGCATCCTATTTATATTTCGAATGTGATAAACAGAGGTTCCCCAATGAGTGACAGTTGGCTATCATGATTATTTTATTCAAGTTAGTTTGTTTTTAAAGTTCTGTATACACAAGGTTTACCGAGTGTCTTATATAATTTTGAAAATAGACTACCGTAATCAGTGTTAGATAAACATGATAACCAACCATCATGAGTTAGGGGAGCTTTTCTGCCATTTCATGTATATTTCATCTGGAAAACCATGTGTTTCCAATCCATTTGAAAANGGGGGGGGGGGGGGGGGGGGGGGGGGGGGAATTGTGTTGAATCATAATGTCGATCTTTTAAGAATTTGTGAAGAAATGGGCAGGAAAAACGCCAGCGTATATCTTTCATAGGACTTCAAATACAGTAATCCTGTTTTCCCTTTCAGATGCTCTACCCCAAAGCAACATTTGTCTCCAGGTAAGCTTAAATTCTCTACCTTTCTAAATATTATCAAAAGAAAATATATAACTAAATTCAAACAATCATTTATTCTTAATGCTGTGTACAAAGCAGATTTGACATTGTTCAATGAAAAAATACTAAATGAATTTATAAGTAACTCTTTGATGAATAAATTGAAATGTTTATAGTGTTTATTTTTGAATAGAATGATTTATTTGCTCATTACTCTAACACTTTTATTGTAGACTTCCAACTCGATGCAGCGGACTGCTCAGTAAACCTTGTAGACATCTCTAAAGTAAGTGACAGACTCGCACAATCTACTGTAACCCCAGAGGCCACAGATAGCAACTGTGTAGGAGAGAAACCTGAGAGTACGGCTACCCCTCCAAAGACTGTAACAAACGAACAAAATACACCAATGGAAGTTAACACCTCTCTGAGTGAAAAAAGACGCGTCACCCGTGGACTCCAGCGGTCAATATTAGGATCTCAATCTGCCACACAATCAACTGAGGTTAACGAACAGTCAAGCAGTAGAGATTCTACCAAAACCCCAGGGGAAAACATGATGGAGTCAACCTCTATCAATGCTGGTGCACAAGATGAGACTAATGATGTGATATCTGCTGCTCCCAAACAGCTTACACTGTTGAAGGAATCCCCAGCTCCATTGAACTCAAAGAAAGAAGAGAAATCCATCCCCAAGAGGATGACGAGAAGTCTGAGGCGTTCACTGTGTCTGTCTCCTCCCTCAGCGGCTCTTGCCTCTCCAAAGAAGGTGGCCACTCCCAGGAATGCACATGGAAGGACTCGCAGGTCGGTAATCGCACCGTCTGATGAGGTAGCTACTGCCAAGCCTCTTGAAGATGAAGTATTCTCAAATTCACCGAAAAAAGCTGATGCAAAACAAACACCTGAAAGAAAAGTTACCAGACGGACCATGAGTAACTTGGCACCGTTTTTACCACCTAGCAGTGACTGCCTAGTGTTGTCAGCATCCCGCAGCAAGAGGAAGAGGAGGAAGACGCAGCATGATCGCCCTGTCAACCCAAAGAGTCCAGAAGAATGGTATGTTATATTGATATCACTTTTGAATTCATATTATTACTTGTTTCCGATTTTAAGAGCTTTTTAATTATTTAATCATATCCTGTATTGTATATATATAGAATTGTTCATACAAAAATGAAGATTTATGATAGCTTTATAAAAAATATAATTTAATGTACTGATGATACATATGACATATCAAGTACCAGTTATGTGTTTGTGGTTTGAAAGTAATTATGTTTTTTTTAGGCTTAACCTCCTGAGAGACAGTCCTATGATTGAAATGAACAGAAGGACACCAAAGGCAAACACACTTGGTAAGAACTGAAACAGAAACATGCTTAAAATTTCATGGAAAATATTAATGGCAGTGACAAGGGAGAGTAAAAATGTTTTGCCTTATTTCTTATATTATTTGTTACTATCTTTTAATGAAGTCACCATGCAATATTCAATATGATATGGTTACAAAGTAAAACACGGCTGAATGTTTATATTTTTCCCACAAAGGGCACATTATTTAATACTAAAGCTACAGGCTGTAAGGTTGAAACCTACTTTTTAGTAGCTGTTGGGCATTTTTAAAATTTTCTGGAGTTCCAAACTGTGCCCATGTTAATCCTTTTTTGTGTCAATAAAAAAAAAAAATTGCAAGGGACCCCAGTTCTTAACACACACGGCCAGAATGATCAAGTGTTAGGGTATTGACCCAAAAGTTCCAGTCCGATCACAGGGGTCACTGCCATCACTAACACTGTCATGTTTTAATTACCATAACTTAAAAGGGGTTGAGATCATCAACCCATAGCCACAATATACCATAACTGAGCTTAAAGATACAAGTGAGCGATACAGTCCCTCTGGGCTTGTTTATTTGTAATTATAACACAACATCGATGCAGGCTAGAGTTTGATGTTTTAGATGCTTATATTTGATTAACACCTGAATGAGCTGATGTTTAACAGGAATGACTGGACTTTTACAGAGCCGTTGCTGAAGCTAGATCTGGATATGGATTTTGATGACGTACTGTCTCAGACATCACAACAGACAGTTAATGATGCCAGTACATCATTTGTGACATCAGGTCCTGCTGATGATGTCAGCATGTCTCTCATGACATCAGAAACGTCGATTGACAGTGCTCCATCCACAACAACGGATCTAAAAAAAGATCAGACCCTCGTGTCTTCTGAAAAAATCCAGTCAGACACCGTATCAAGTGAACAGCTCTCTGCATCACAACCACAAGGTAACTAGTACTCGAGGTTTACCTTCATTTTACAAACTTGTAGAAATATTGGTGTATTTGTCATTTCTATGATGCTTCTAGACCCTCGGGTGTTGCTTTCCTAAATGAAAATTTCATTAAGATAGGATATTAACTATTGTCTAAGCTGTCTTTACCTGTGTTTCCAATCAGTGTGAATATTACTTCACATGTCTGTTCAATGACTGCTCCTCTTCTCTGCACAGAAGAAAAATCAGCTGAGCCAGAGGAGCACAATGTGAAATACTTCCGAAAGCTAATGTCGACAGAAACTGACATCTTTGACGGATACTGTTCCAAGTGGGAAGATATCAACAAAAATACTCCAAGTCTGAATGAAGAAGGTATGTGCACTTGCTTGCATTTTCTCTTTGGACTCTTTCATTCTGACAATGTCTGTCTATGGCATCTTGTCTGATGTGATTAAGAGAGAAATATATAATATATAGAGGATATTTATTGGTGTCTTCAGTAATAACAAATATATTTCACAAGTGGGCCAATATTTTGATATTTTTCATGAGTGCGCAGCAAGAGTGAAAAATATCAAAACATTAGCTACACAAGTGAAATATATTTGTTATTACTGAGGATACCATTCAATTTTCTATTTAATACATTTTCAAAGCATAAAATATGAAAAATGTAATGCATTAAAAAAGGGCGGGAATCAGAAGCGTAATAGTTAGCGCCATACTCTAATGACATCACGCTTGGCAACAAGGCTGCGTGCCATTTTGAATGGGATACTCAACGCAATTCCGACGTTTTCTGCTATTTTCTAGTATGATTGCTTATGATATAAATGTTATTAATTGTATATTTATGTAAATACTGCAGTATGTGTACCAAACATTTACCATAACAACCACTTATTCTACCGTCGCTTCTTTTTAATCTGAACAAAAAATTGTTGCCTTTGAATGCAGCGAATAGTAGTTATCGTTATGATTGGTCAATATCACTTTTGATATTTGTCACAGTGTGAAAGATATCAGTTTTATCAAGTTGATAGAATCCGATATTTCACTGGCAAAAATGTAATAAATACATGTATAGAATAATTTTCCTAGTACCACATTGCACAGTATTAATATGGTTTGAGAAAAACCAACATATTTAATTTGAATGAATTATACTTTAACAGATGCCTCTGTTAGGTGGAGATTTCACTGGTGGTTTTCATTTCCTTTTTTTTTCTTTCTCATAAAAGATCTTAATTTACTTAATGAAAACTAGTTGGACATCATTGTCTTTGTATGTTGGTTCACTTCATGTTAGTGAGATTGTGTTNTTTACATTGTACAACTTGTTCCCCAGTCCCCCCCCCCCCCCATTCATCCAAATAGTCCATGTGTATATGGCGTACTAAAACCTTATTTTATGGCTCTTTCCATGTGAACCAAGAAAAGTTCTATTTACTGATAATAAATATGTAAACTCTAGTTCATTATTTTGCGTTCATGCATATTTAGATGGGGATTACTGTTTGTTGTGTTAACGTTGTGTTCAGTAGAAAGTCAGGTCATTATCTGTGGTCAATTTTTTTGTTTGTTATGTCCAGTGGAAGGTCAAATCAGGTCATGTATTGGTCAGGCCCAGCTGTTAATTAGACAGCGCTTCAAGCAGTTTACAGGCCTGGTGGACAACTGTGAGTTTGGGACTGGTGAGAAGGAGACAACCTTCACAGACCTGCAGGGATTCTGGGACATGATCTTCTACCAGGTATTATACTCATAATAATAATAATACGAGGTTCTTATATACCACTCTATCACAACCTAGTTTGTAGGTCTCCCAAAGCGGCCTTTGCAACCAGCCAATATCTACAATTCTAACACTGCCCAACCACATACTCATTTACAGCTGAGTGGACTGGAACAAGCAGAGTAAAGTTTCTTGCTCAAAGATAAAACACAGTGCCATGATGTGACTTGAACCTGCAACTCTTCGGTCACGAGCTTGGCGTCCTACCACTAGACTGCTTTTCTATTTCTGTCTGACATGTTGACCCAATCTGTTGAATGCTTTTTCAAATAAACATTTCCCTTAAAAACTTTAATTTGTGAGTTTTTACACAAGTGAGAATGTTCTGGGTCCATTTATAATTGGACTGTTGTACTTTTGTAAAGTATTGCACTGTTCTATTTTTATTACGATTTAATGTTATTTATTCAAAGTTGATCCAATGACTTGTGGGTCTGATATTTGAACAAGCAATCAGCTAATTTTTAGGAAGAGAATTGCCTCCATATTCTTGTTTGCAAACCATGCATGGTTGCTTCATGGCCATTAAGTTTATACAATTCAAGGTTTATTGGACCAACTGTGTTGATACTTGGTGGAAGTGATACCTACATGAGATTGCTTATGTGGAATTATGGCTTGCGTTCTGTTGCACCAACTTGGTTTATACTTTGTGGGAGTGATAAATAAGAGATATACTTTCTTTTGAACAACTGACATTTAAGTTTTGGTAAATTAAAATTAAAATACAGATTTGAGGTTAGTAAAAATCAAGGGCCTCATCCACATTTCACCTCTGAAATTTGACTTTTATTTTTGCTCAAAATTGCATCTATTTTAATAAAACTTATCTTACAGAAATATTTGGTTAGAATCCTGCACAGAATATATAACATGAAGATACTGTATACAGAGGATGATCTATAATTTTTATTACAGGTGGAAGATGTCCATACAAAGTTTGCTAACCTGGACAAGCTAAAGGCCAACAACTGGGTGGAAGATAAACCAACAGTCCAGAAAAAAGTGGTAAAGGTAATGAAGCACCATATTCTAAGTTGAGTTAAGTCTGATTTATTGATGGACATACTGCACTATGATTGGTCCACAATTTCAGCACATTTATTTCACCAAAGGTGATTGGTTTCTGACAAAACCTGGCTAAAATTATTATGCAAATGAAGAGCAATGCTAGGTTTGAAGATGAGCAAAATCTAAACATACTTGATTAGCATATTGAGCTGTGATTAGTCTGTAGTTTTCTGTGATAACTAAATGAAATAAGTTCAAATTTGGGTGAAATCTGCCAGTAATCAAGAATTGGCTTAAGATGAATCATTCATTTACGAAGTGAGGAAGTACTAGTTTCTTTTTTTGTGGTTTAAAATTTGAGCAAAGGGAAGCAAAGTGGTGTTAAAAGTATTAAAGGATACATGTATAAGTGACTTGAGTAAATTACAATTTTCTCCTTTTATCACATCCCAGAAATAATTACGGCCCCGTATCAGAGATACGGGTGCCCTATAATAATCACTGTCTGTCTGTCCGTCCGTCCACAAATTCTGTTCCTGGCTGATAACTTTGGTATTTATCGACCGATGTTCATGAAACTTGGTCAAGATGTTCAGTTCACAAAAATACAAATTGAGGTAAAAAAATCAAGGTCAAAGGTCAAGGTCATTAGGTTCAAAGGTCAAGGTCAAATTTTACATCTTTTCACTGATGACATGACATCATGAAGCAAAGTTGATCAGAATTAAACATGGAGTCAACTGACCAAAGGTCAAGGTCATCGGGTCAGGGGACAAGGTCAAATTTTGTAGCTTTTCACTGGTGAACATTTCGCAATGACATTATGAAGCAAAGTTGTTCGGAATTAAACAAAGAGACATACTGAGGTAAAAAGTTGAGGTCAAAGATCAAGGTCATTATATTCAAAGGTCAAGGTCAAATTTGCATCTTTTCACTGATGAACATTTTGTTATGACATGAAGCAAAGTTGATCAGAACTAAACAAGGAGTCAAATGACCAAAGGTCAAGGTCATCGGGCCATGGGTCAAGGTCAAATTTTGTAGCTTTTCACTGGTGAACATTTCGCTATGACATTATGAAGCAAATTAAGTTGTTCGGAATCAAACAAAGAGACACACTGATGTAAAAGTCGAGTTCAAAGGCCAAGGTCATTAGATTCAAAGGTCAAGGTCAAATTTGCATTTTTTCACTGATAAACATTTTGTTATGACATGATGAAGCAAAGTTGATCAGAATTAAACAAGGAGTCAACAGACCAAAGGTCAAGGTCATTGGTCAAGGTTAAATTTTGTACCTATTTCCTGATGAACATTTTGTTATGACATTATGAAGCAATGTTGTTCAGAACTTAACACAGAGTCAACTGACCTTAGGTCAAGGTTATGGGATCCAAAGGGTCAAGGTCAAGTTTTGTATTTTTCACTGATGAACATTTTGTTATGATATCAAGAAGCAAAGTTGGTCGGAAATATAGAATAAGTCAACTGACCAAAGTTCAGGGTCACTAGGTTAATGGTCAAGGTCATTTGGGTCCAAAGGTCAAAGTGGATCTCTGACTTTGACCCTGGCTCTTGATGTAGGAGGTATACAAGGTGAAATAAAACAAATCAAAGCTAACAAATGAGTATTGCACCGGTATTTACATTTCTATTAGCCCAGCAAATATGGAGGTGGAAGGAAACAAGACTCACATCATAGTACATGTAAAATGTATATTTTGCTTCCTTGCGATTCTTTTTGAAGTCCAAATGTCAAACGTCAAGCTCAGCTATATGCAATATGGGCAGATTGCTTCTTGATGATTATGGGGATATATTGCCACAAGACGGGGCCCTTACTGACCTGTCAGTGTTCTAGTTCAACTTAATTGAGTTTTATGGTGGAATATATTGTTTCTTGTTAACAATATTTAATTCTATTTTTGATCCAAGAATGCATCGGGATCCTTTTTTGTGCAGCTCCTGCTAATACGCTTAGCAGTTTCGTGTACAAATTTATTACAAAAATATTAATGTCATTTTACCAGAGTTAGGTCATAACATTGGGTGCATGGTGGCTACAGTATATATACATTTCATTTATGTCTGATTGGGTGTTTCTTTCAGAAAAAAGTATCTGCAAAACCAGCTGTAAAACGTCCTCCTGTTGCATCCAAATTTGCTGCCTTCCGGTCCCAGATGAAGAAGAAGCAGACTGTTCCAGACATTATTTGTCATGAAGATCCAGTTGTCACATTTGACGGGGGATTCTTTAAAGTTTCCAGTCCAAAAAGGACTCCAAAATT
Source organism: Mizuhopecten yessoensis (assembly GCF_002113885.1). Taxonomy (NCBI): domain Eukaryota; kingdom Metazoa; phylum Mollusca; class Bivalvia; order Pectinida; family Pectinidae; genus Mizuhopecten; species Mizuhopecten yessoensis. The sequence continues at coordinate 1,544,100 of NW_018480076.1, read as the reverse complement.
CCATTGTGAAGGTATGTTATATAAGCGCCCCAACAAAAGCCAGCCCTATGGCTTTACTCTTTTCATGAAATTTCAGATATTTTTACCAAGTTCAACATACCTTGGTCAAATGAGAATATGGGCATGGACATAGATATAAGGTCACTATTAGTAAAAGTAGAATTTCGCAATGGATCCACAGGGAGGGGGAGATAATTTGTTTACTTTCCCTAGTTGTATTTTTTTTGGGTCAATAAGGATTCTAAGATTATCCCTCTGATCGCCCATCTCAACTTAAATTTTCTTTTTAACAAATAAAAATAGGTGAAAGATACAGGCCTTCTAATCCTCCTCTTTGAATATGTTAAAAAAATGCTATTAAAGGAATCATCATGCAATTTCCTATTGCATTTAATTCTATCTGTAGAGCTAAGATTAAAATATAATTTGTTCACTTTTAGCGGGCTCACCTCAACGAAAGGCTTCCACCTCTTCTACAGAGAAGGAGAAGACCCTTCAGCCCAAGTCTACCCCACTTTCGGAAGTACTGTCTCCAGCTGTTGACAGTTTGGGACTGACAAGTCTGCGCACACCTAGCAGAAAGTCCTATGTGCCAGTTAACCCCAGTCCCTTGTTACGGGACATCACTCCTCATGTCACCGCCAAGGCCAGGCTGGCGCGTCACTCGTTTTCCAAAAAATTGTGTTCAGGGGTAGATACTGAACCAGAGGTTCAAAGCACAGAAAACGAGACAGATGATGTCTTCAGCAGTGACATTTCAGAGAAAACAGTTGGAATCCCATCTGATAAAAATATTTCTACAACGATTGGAACACCAAGGGCAAAGATTACACCAAGGTCAGTATCGTAGAGCTTAGTCTTGGAAACAGTACTCATAATCAGTATTTACTTTTACAAATGTTCATCATCAAGATATATATCCAGATATATATATGCCTAGCATTATAGCACTGTCTACAATCTAGTTTATGCTAAAACTGTTGTGTTATTTGACTTTATACTGGTATGATTGACTGTCAAAGCCTGTAATCCCAACCCTGTGATGATATATATATACAATTGACGCGTTGGCCAAGTAGTTAAGGCTTCTGACATTCTGCTACAACTAGCCCTCCACCACTCGGTTGTGGCTTTGAGGCCTACGTGGGGCAGTCGCCAGGTACTGGCGGTAGGTCGGTGGTTTTTCTCTGGGATCTCCGGCTTCCCTCCACCACCAAAACCTTGTAAAACACAAACAAAAAAACTAAAGCAATTGCTAGACATGAAGACAAATGTACTGAGGATACCGGGATTGGCCCAGCCATTGTGAACTTAGTTCCTAGGTCATTACAAGGAAATTGTTAAGATCCCAACCATTTATTTAATTGTATGACATGAACAAGAGAATACACTCATGATAATGCTACCATGATTGCCCTTGGTGTTCTCTGTAGACTTTGGGTCATCATTTAGAAACAGTTGAGAGTCTTGTTGTATAACTTATAACTGTGTGAAGAGATAACCACAATTATGCTACCAGGATTAGCTAGGGTTCTGGCCCCATTCTTGGGGACTTCGTTCCAGGGTGACAACAGAAAATTGATTGATATGTTTAGTTCCAGGGTAATACTATGAAAATTGTTAAGATCTCCACCCTATAACCTTTTACACATATAAGCAGATCTCAAAAAAGAATGCTATGGAGCATCCATGGTCCTTATGACCTTGGAATCAACTGTGGTGTAAAGGAAGGTTAAAGCTTTGCTGGGGCCTGTCATGAGGTTTTGTTAAAAAAAAAAAAATAGAAAAGGAATACAGGCCCTATCCGGCTATTGTTATAGAATGAATGGTATTGGATATTTTTTAAGTACATTTCTCTGTTCATTTTGCTATTCAGTATTTATAACTTGTGCAGATTATATATAGATGAACCATAAGATGTCAGATAAGTCATCTGACATCTTATGGTTCACCTATATATCATCTGCAGATGACTGGCATATATTTGATACAAAGTTGTAATTGTGACATAATGAAATGCGAAATTTGTTATCAGGAGATCCCTGAGATCTAGAAGGTCATTATGTGATGTGTCATCACCTTCATCCACGGTCAAGGACACAGACAGCAACAGTGATTTCTTCAAATATCTCCAGCCCAGCAGTACTTCCCTGTCCAAGGCTACAGGTAATTCCAGTGCTCTGGACAATGACGGGGAGGCCTGGGACCTCTCCTCCGCCCTGTCTGCTGCTGAGACTACAGGTACGTATTGTCTGCAAACTCAGTATCATGTTTTCATCTAAAAAGACCAAACGGTGATTAAGACCAAATGGTGACCCAATTAATGGGACAGTTTTTTTGAAAAAAAGACAATAATCAATAAAATTACAAAATCAAAATGTTACCACTACTCTTTTGAAAACTAAACATCCCAACAAATCCATAGATTTTTCTGTCAAAATAGTAATGCAAATCAGCTTGTCATCATTCTTGATGAAAATGCAGATATAAGTATTTATTTTGTGTCAGTAATTTATTGTGTGAGATGTTGTGATGTACATAACTATATAACATCTGAGTTTACATCCCTTCAACCAAATCTCTATGTATTGGCAGAACATGTGAATGATTCCCCAGCCATGCCAAAGCGGCGCACATCCAGTTTAAAACAGCTTCCATCCTCACAGCGCCGTCGCTCAACCAGACGCAGTGTGCACTTCTCTGCCTCGCCAACAGTAGAACATACACAGGAGGTAGGGGATATTATGGATGTTTCAGTGCCTGATCAGGATAGAGTCGGCGATGACATGTTGATCTTCACACCACCAGGACAGAAGTCTTCACTACAGCTAGGAGACGACAATACCAGTTACATCAGTCAAAACGCTGGTGCTACACCTGCCTTCCGAAATTCTGTGAGTATTTTATGAGACAGAGGTACATCGAGTATTGTGGTGTGTGATGGATTCTGAGTAATTGATGGGATATGTCAGACCTCAAATATGATGTGTTCTGGACATGCATTTTTTCCGTTGGATGTTAGACTTTTAAGTAAGGATGGCCTTGAGTGTATGAGAGATATTTTTCCTATGTAACAGAATTTAATATAATTCAATAACATTAATTTCAAAAATATTGATAGTTATTTTAATCCTGTTGTATTACATTCATAAAGCTAAACAAATCAGTTTGACAAGTGCCATTGTATACAGAGATAAAGCATAGATGTATTATACATTGTATACAGAGATAAAGTATAGATATATTATACATTGTATACAGTGATAAAGTATAGATATTTTATACATTGTATACAGAGATAAAGTATAGATATATTATACAGCTTATTAGTTGCCTAGTAGGTAGTGATAATTTACATAGTTGGAGTAATGTAATGTAAATTGTACATTTCAGCGCCCCAGTTTACTGTTCACACCGCCCCAGGACACCTCTACAGTGACCAACACAACTACACACACGGAGATCCCGACAGACATTCTGATATCATTCACACCTTGAATCTAGTCCAAGGTCATAATGATACCGATCCTCCATTTCTCAGTGTGTTTCATTGACGTTACAGAAAAACAGATTTTATAAAAGACAAACATTTTAACCTTCATTCTACTAAAGAATATTTTGTATGCTTGATTACCTGTGATCCTAAAAGGCATAGCAATAATTTTGCTTGGATTTATCATCCCACAAGCTGTAGATGGTATCAAAATGTGGCATGTGACAAGGAATGTTTTCATCACTGTAGCATATTATCGGTTAGCAAAATATTCATGTCATGTATCATATCAGTCACCATTCCCCTCAATACTTACCGATTAGTGTCGACTTGTGTTATTTCTTACTTCATTTGGTATCTGCTTGTTCATTCTTATTTCATATAAAAACTGATTAATACTTACATCATATCAATACTTTTCATTCTTTCTCACATCATATCAATACTTTTCATTCTTTCTCGCATCATATCAATACTTTTCATTCTTTCTCACATCATATCAGTACTTTTCATTCTTTCTCACGTCATATCAGTACTTTTCCTTCTTTCTCACATCATATCAGTACTTTTCATTCTTTCTCACGTCATATCAATACTTAAGTAGTTGTTGCTCTTTCTATCAATTTAGTTCTTTTTTTTCCCTGATTTCTTTTCTAATCTGTCTTTATGCTTGAGACCAGTATGTATTGAAAGAGATTGTCAATGCTACAAACATGGAGTGTATAAACTTTATACTGTATGAATATATTTGAACCAACATGATAGATAATGGTGTAAGAAATTATAATTTCAAAACAATTTGCTTTCTGTATGTGTCTAAATATATAAGGTTTTCATTGTGACTGCAAGTGTAGTTCATTTCATCGATTTCATCAATAATTCTACGGGTAAGATCAACTTCATCTGCATTTTTGATCACGGACAGTCTAATTTCTGTATTAGTATATAAACTTACATAGCCATTTACTTAGCATTTGGTTTGGTGTAGTTTGTTGTAACTATTTAAAGAAAAAAGATATCCACGTTTTTTCATATATGTAGTACAAATGGTTTTGTTTTGTTCCCTGCCCTGTCATGAGGATCAAAAAGATACACTAGCAAATGTTAAAAAAATGAAAAAAAAACTGTTTTTTGTCTATATAATGTAATCTTTTAAGTAAATGTATGTGAAATGTTGCCTTTCTTAACTTGATAATTTTAGAACATTAAATTTGTGTATGAGATGTAGAGATTTTTGAAATTTCTTAAAATTAAGAGTGAATTAAAATAATGTTAGCATATGTTTACAGTTTGTACAGTAAATCTGTTATCATTTGTATTGTTTTAATTGTACGAAACAGCTGGATATTTGTAGTAGAAATTTAACTCGTCTTTAAATAAGTTGAGGGACTAATCACCGATTAGAATTTGCATCTGACGTGACGACCATCTTAGAGTTTGAATTTCCTTTCCACCTTTATGTTAGTGCCACTTACCCTCATTGTAAAACTGGTGAACACTGGTTTAGCCGTGATTAGTTTTTAGATAAGTTTATTTTATGTTTAATCTGTGGCAGCATTTATACTGGTAATTGTAAGAACATTCAATTAAAGTGATGTGTCGAGAAGTGATTTGATTATTACAAAATGTCTGACCTTTTGTTGAAAAATTCTAATAAGATCAATGACTTTAATATTTTTGTTTTGTAAAAAGAAGAAAAAATTCGCATGTATTAATAAACCATTTACAACAAATGCCTTGTTGATTTATCTTTAAGAATTAGGTATTAGACAAAAACATGTACTCAGTTATAGTGTCCACTTTGGTTGGGGTCGCGATGGTTAAGGCATCTGACATTCTGCCACCACTAGCCCTCCACCACTGGGTCGAGGGTTCGAGACCTACGTGGGGCAGTCGCCAGGTACTGGCCGTAGTTAAATGACCATAGCTGTAAATAGGATGTAAAACACAAACAAACCAAATGGTTTGGATTTAATCTGGATAACCAACTCTGGTTAATTTTTCCACTCACAACCTTGTCATTATGCAAAACAGCACACCTTAAGTTTTGTAGTGTCACTAAAGTGAAAGTTATCGGGGGTGAATTCATCTGAGGAAAGGTTGTCATGACCACTAAGCAGAAGTGTGTTGGATATTAATCGATATACATAAATTATATTCATTTGTATTACAAATCTGTGAGCTCATCATGTTATGTGAAAGTAAAAGATGCATGTGCCCAAAGATGATGTTCCTTAATAAGATGCCAGTTATATATAATATGGAATAGTGCAGAATTGTTTGTTCAGCTTCATGTTAAAACAATATTAGCCCTGTAAAGCTCTGTGACCGAGCATCGGAAAAAAAACCAATAGCACAAGGGTAATGGAAACATAACAAGAATTCATGGCGAATAAATGACACTATCAGAGATCTAAAGTACATTGGAGTGGACATTGTGTTGTGAGCGCAAATGAAGTTTCTAAATATTTTGACCCCTGTGACCTTAAAAGTAGGTCAAGGTCATTAATATAAAGAAACTTTGTAACACATGCATGTATTCCACTAAGGTACACACTAGCCAAATATTATGACCATCAGTCTTATGCAACTTAAAGAATATATTTTAAAGTTTTTCATCCATTATAACACATGTTGACATTTGACCCTGGCCCATGCTCAGAGTTGACCTTAGACCTAAACACAATATGCTGGAAAAATATTTGCACCGCTGGTCTACATACCATATCTTATGTATTTTGGCTCTAGACTTGTTTTTTTAGATAATTTTGTTAAAGATGTAGCAGGTGGCCTTGAAATTAGGTCAAGATTATTTATATGATGAAATTTCAGTCCCAGGTACCTTCTAACCAAATATCATGACCCTAGCTGGGTCTTAAGATTCTTAAATTTTTTTTACCCATTAAAGCACATTTTGGCCTATTACCCCGATTTAAACATAATAAGTTACAAAAAAATAATTACTACATACCATTAGCAAGTATCATGGCTCTGTACCCATTGGTTTTATAGAAAATGTTGTTTAAAGTTTTAATAGGTCATATTTGACCAATATGACCTTGGATGACCTTTGAAGGTCAAGGTCACACATATATATGATCAAATTTTATAGGTACTTACTGATGAAATAAATGTCTCTCTATAACTTCTTTAGCCTAAAGAAGTTATAGAGAGACTACGGTACTATAAACGATAACTCTTTTATTTGGAGGTAGGAAAGTGACAAGACCAAAATGAAAATTGGTAAAATTGTGTCAAACTTAAAATTAGTCGAAGTTACCTGTCAGGAAACTATAAACAGTATTCGAGCTGACGTGCATAAACACAAATTGCTCATTTTCAAGAACCAGGGTGTTGTCAGTGGTGACAAGCACGTGGAAATCAGTAAATGGTTCGGGGATTTGGAGTCTACGTTTTACAAACATCCGAAGTCTCCACATCCCGACGTTTTCAGGGTGTCTAATGATGAGTCTGAGGGCTGTACACGGGTCGGACGCACTGGCTGGCACATCGACGGCAGCTTTATGGCTCTGCCATTTTCATACTCCATCTACCATATGGTGTCCATACCTAAAAACGGAGATACAGGTTTGATGTCTAGACAATCATGCTCAAGCTGTCAGTTTTTGCTAAGATTTGCCAACTTCTGAACTTGCAATTTTACAGTGCAGAATTATTTCTGACAACCTAGAACTTTTTTTTCAAAACCTTAACTCCTTCAAAATAGATTTTTAGTGGTTTGAAAGAAAAACAGTCATTGAAATTTTAGATAAACTGATTAATATATTTCAATTTTGCTAAAATAACATGAAAATTACCCATTGGCTAAAATAAATGTTAATATATCTTGCGAACAACCACTTGGCCTACACGGTGGGTTTATTAATACAAGAACTTAACGTGTGTGTGTTTGGGGGTAAAAATGTTAATGTTGCAAGAGGCAAGAGAGACTGAAGCATTCCATCAACATACAGTGCTACTTGAAGACACTAGCTTTTTACATCTTTCGTTTTAATCAGGTAACAAACCCCTGAGATTGTTGTGAAACTGTTGGTAAACTCAATGGAATAGCATAGAAGTCTGTGACCAGTGTCTCTTTAATATTATATGTTTAGCTCATCATTTTTAGAAGTAAGAAGTTTTAAAATAAGACTGTAATTACCTGTTCACAAATATCCTTGTGCTTCTCATTCAATGTACAATTAATATACAATGTTTTGTTTTGGTAGCATTTGTGTCGCTGTCAGACTTGATTGACAGCCTGTCACCAGAGAAGCGGGCACTTTGGGAGAGATTGTGGATGGTCAGTGACCGCAGAGAACAAATGGATAAACCTCTAATTTACTCCCACCCAGTCACCAGAGCTCCAGTAAGTTTGAACCGTTCATTTACTCTGACAAAACAATAGACTCACTCACTATTTTATTCTGCTCCAGGAAGTTTTATCAATCTTTTATGTCTTGTCCTGATAAAGCCCATTCTGTGCGGGTAAAAAACCGGTAGACCACATCATTAAACACAAGAAAACCAGTCCCTAATTTTTTGCGATTGATGTACCCTTTAACATTTGCCCTTACTCTGTAAACGCCCTGCATACCTTCTGGTATCCGCAAAGGTATCCAAGCTAAGGACACCGGGACTAACCTATCCGCCACTACTCACCTCGGCGTTGGCTCTACCCTAGTGTATCCAGCACCTGTGACCCCACCCAGTTACCATGCAGAGCTCCAGTATTTTTTCATCATGTCCTTCTGTCTTGTCGCATGTGGATGTTGTCTTGATTCACCTGTCAAGTTCTATATCCCATCTGTTTTTCTTCAGTTGTGCCAAGTCGTGCCTGACTACATTCATGCCAAGTCTTTCAGTGCCATGGACTGCACATTGATGCAAACAGTCAATAATTCTATGAAGGGTTTTCCCTTTTAGTTTATTCCCTCTTTAAAGGGATGACACAAATTAGTGTCAACACCAGGAGTTGAACCCATGCTTATTAGGACACAAAGATTGAAATGCTTTCAACTCTTTACATCTTGTGACCAACATGGCTAGAGGTGCACTACCATGGAGTTATCCATTGGATCCATCGATCATCAATTGCATTATATGGAGACACGGTAGTCTAGTGGATGCTTGGCTCCTGACCGAAGGGTTGCAGGTTCGAGTCACGTCACAACAATATGTTGTATCTTTGAACAAAATACTTTACTCTGCTTGTTCCAGTCTACTCAGCTGTAAATGAGTACATGGTTGGACAGTGCTGGAATTGTTGAATGCTGGCTGTGAGTGCCGAAATGGCAGCACCAGCTGTATGCTCCCCAGGGAGTTGAGAAAGATATTGGCTGGTTGAAAAGGCCCTATGACACAGATAATAATTTGTGAACCGCTCTGAGACGACCTACGAACTAAGTTGCGGTAAAGCGGTATATAAGAACCTCAAATTATTTTTTTTGCACAGCACTCAAGTGAATAAACCCACTAAGTTTATAATAATGTCGAAGCATTTGTGATGTTACAGCTCCAATAGACTGTTTTTGGTTGTAGACACTGTGTTTCCATTTGGGTATGACTGAGGGATTTCTGATGGACAAAGGTACAGAAGAGGAGCGATACACCTCTGAGGGGGAGACAATGAAGATTCTAAAGGATATACATCAGGAAATCGTCAAGGACAACCGACGCCTCATTTATTCCCACAAGGTCAGTCAGTACATGTGTGATCATAAATAAGGTCATCTCTTCTATGGAGTTCATCTTAAACCTTTGACCTAACAAGGTCTTATTGAGTTAAGAACTGCAAGATAATTCTAAATCAAAAATAATTATTTCAAAACAAGATGTTATAAAATCTGTATGTGATGTTAAGCTGTTAACCAGAGGAGCACTATTCTCCCGTAAATTAATCCGCTCTCAGTAAAATAATATCCATGAAACAATTCTGTAGCAGGGGAAATAAATATGACTTCATATTAAACATATTTTACTGTATGAAGGATATTTTTACCGCCATTGTTTTGTTATTGCTGTTTTCAGTGGGAGGAGGGAGATTTTATTATATCTGATAACCTGGCTGTAGGTCACGAGGCGACACCCGAGACACAGTACCCCGTGTCTGAGGTGGGGCTACGCATCCTCCACCGTACCACGATCAAAGGCACAGCCTTTCCCTCTAAATCCTGACAGGAAGACGGGTGATCAGTGACCGGAATAAATTGCTTAAATTAATATCCTGCGCTTTGCTAATTATTGGAATACACTGATGTTGATGTTCCAACTGGCTCCTTCAAATTATAAAACAGTTAAAGAGTCAGATTTGATTTTAACATGAGTCAGATTTAATTTTAACATGCATATTGTGTTTTTGAATAAGCCCTTGCACTGTGATACTTAATGCAGTTATGAATATGTTAAGTCTGTACATGTATGTGAGAGAGTGTGTTTTAGAACTATGTTGTATATAAAGACACATCAGCTTTAAATAATAGATCAGGCCTCCTTCATTATATGTAAGATAATTTAAGATAGCTTAGTTATAAGAGCATAACTGCCTTTCATTTTCATATATAAAATGCATTGTGTTGCATCAACCAGCCAAATGTATTGTGGTATCAAACAAAAGGCCCATGGGGCTGTATTGCTATCTTCTAGAATTATAAGTGTCCCTTGATTTAAATACCAAATCAGGGAGTCTAATGCACAAGTGTACAATGTGCAATTGAAAACGGACTTTCAGTTATTATTTTACTAAATAGTATAACACTGTTATTGAAATTTAGTTAGTATTATTTTACTGGATATTATCACTGTTAAATTATTACATTTGAGCAGACTACTACAAAGGCATAGCACAGTGTACCAATATCATACAGATAGAGATGTCCCGAAGTGCTAAGATGGCCTGAATGATTTTGTGTTTCAGGATTCTAACTCAAAGGTCAAAGTTGCTGTTGGTCTCACTAACAAGTGTGGCATTGAAGGCATTCAATCTCCAAATGGGCACGGACCGCTTTTAATGTCGGCACATTCTGTTGATGCATCTGGTTGTAGTTCTTGAAAGTGATGTGCCAATTTATCAAAAAAGTTGTAATAAGTTTTAAATACAAACAGATCTTTTTAAATTTTGTCATTGGAAGGTTTTTATTGTCACATTAAAGCATTTGTTGAATATGTCATGAAAATTGTTGTCAATTTTTGATAAGCCAGTCTATGATAGGATGTATTATGGTATGGTGTTTTCTGGCTGGTAGGACATGATCAACAATATTTCATTCAGAGCATTGCATCCTTGCCGATTCAGCTGCATTCACCAAGGGCGCATTGGTTTATGGCAATCCGAACGCTTGAACTTGTTGGAACAGAGTTGTTCGTTTATGAAATAAGGTCAGACCTAGTAATCTGATGTTACTTTCAGGTGAGCCTTGACAAAGCTTTGTAAGGCTTGCATATACATTTGCAGGTCCGCCAGAATTTATACCCGAAAATGTTACATTTAAAAACAGACAAACCATTTGAATAAGATACGTGAAAAGGGCCTAAGCTTGTGTAATTATGTATCATGGGACGAGAAGCGACAGGTACTGAAAGGGGTCTAGTATGGTACTACAGGTATATACAGAGTTACAGCACTATGTTCATATATATTTAATTGTGCTTTATCACAAAACAGTCCACAAACTTGTTAAGCTTATGTATCTTTGGAAGGCAGGGTGTTGGATACTAAAATTGAGACTGGGGCCATACCATTAACAGAGTTATGGCCCTTTGTTCAAGTTTGTCTAAAGCTATGCTAATTTTAGCTTAAATGACACGCTTCATGGATTTTTTGTGTGGAAGTTTGTTGACAAGTAATTTACATACTGGTTGGTGTGATTGTCTTGTCAGATTATTTTCAGTTATTTTCAATCAAGTTCATAATTTCAGACATCCTTTACTTACATGTTTTTGCCGTATCCTTCCTCTTGCTCCTTCAATCTCTAAGGATTCTATGGGTCTAAATGGATACTACATTGCATGTGATGGTTTGTTTGTATGGAATTTATTGTCCTTGCAACAGTCAAAGTCATAGATGAAGATGGGTGTCTAGGGAGACTGTGCAAAAAAACGAAAAGAACAGGAAATAGAGAAGAAAACCCCCCTCAGACCCCTGGTGTTTAAATGTGGGCAGCAGATGAAATCTTGGTCTCTTTAATGTCCTTTAGGTAGAAGATACTGAAGAAAATCCCAAATTTAGGATGTAGTTTGCTGGGGAGAAAGGCTATCGACTTTGTTCAGATGAACAACCTTTACATACTCTCATGGTCAAAACGGATCAATTGTATACAAATCTTCAAACATTTTACAATTATTTTTTTGAAGAAACAGTCATTTAACAAAAATGTTCTTTTTTGTCTGTTTACTTGTGCAAATAATGGAATTTTCAGTAGACAAACAAAATTGTTAAGTTGTTAAAATAGAGAAGTTCCTGGACTAGAAAAGGCAACTCTGTTTGTCAGGATTTCTTTAAAAGCAGCAATCCAGGTTCCAAATGCCTGAGCCCTGATTCCTCATTAACAGGGCCAATGTTCAGTAGTGCCAACTTGTGGAAAGTCCTTTTTTTTTTTTTTTTTTTTT